>NW_026888066.1:0-91392 GCF_032173495.1 Musca vetustissima | reverse complement strand
GCTTAGTAAGAATTAGAATATATATTAGTGTAGGTTATAATAAAATCATAGGAGAACTCCGGGGTAAGTTATCATGTGATCGGTCCCATCCGACCTCTCCGTTTTCTAAATACGAAGTATTTTCTGCAATAATTCATATGAAAGAAAACTCAATTTTCCACTCAAAATAAAAATACACATTGTATTAGGAATTTATGATATTGCTGAATTATACAAACTATTCACTGCCCTTTTCTAGTGTTCGTCCGCATCATCATCGACACCATGCCTCTCCTGATTAGAGTTTCATTTAAACCCGTTTTAACCGCTGTGGACTCTTTCATCAAACATCAAAGCGTGTCGATGCCACGAATGTTAATATTTGTGGCAAATATTTTTTCTCATCAACATCATCGTCTCTACCATCTTTGTCTATATATCGTTCGGCGTTTCCATTGCTTAAAAGAGTCAGTGCTCCCCATTTGTTGTTGTTGTTGTCGCAATACTAATATTTTATTATGGATTTGACGGGAATTGGTTGTATCCTTCGTTCATCAAGCAAGTTATTCATAACTTTTGCACGTGACTAAAATATAAATATGTTTTAATAGATTTCCAGTTTTTCGCGATTGACGGATGCTTTGTGCGTGTGTGTTTATAGCTGCATATTACACGCCCGAGAATAGACAACATAGTTTTAATTACATACGTGTTAAGAGCAAAATATTTTCCATTTCAAATCAATAACCATGAAGCGCACCATATTATTGGATGTAAGACAAGTTTTTTGCTGATTTAGAAATATTCCCGACACTATTCTATAAGTAGGATATAACAGTGGTTGTGTGTATTGTATGCTACTATATGGCGGGTATATGATATCTGCTTCAAGTTTAGGCCTGAGAGGCTGAGCAAAATTCGATGTTCTTTGTTTTAAAGAATGCAAGGTTCAAATATGGTATATTTAACAAAAATTTCAAGCTATTTCGAGTTCTATCTGATTTCAACAGACAGACCGAAATACATACAGACGTAACCTTTATATGGCTATATCAACAAATTGACCTATTTGACCAAAACGTCAAAGTACAATACCGATATTTGCCCCTTAGAATTTTAAGGCATATCTCATTATACCCTACACAACTTTATTGTGAAGGTATTATAGCTCTGGGCGCAAAATTTTGTAAAGCAGCAAATTATTGCTCCTAGACACACTTTTTACTATAGCTATTGGCATATCTCGACTAGCTGAGTCTATCTAGACACGTGTGTCCGTCCGTACAGGCAACAGTTATGTACCAATCGTCACGAAAATTTGCATGTAGGGCGGATTCTGCCCAATGAAGTCTGGCCAATGATCGATTAGTTTTTATGAATGAAATGGGCCAAAATTTGTCGGTTTTTCGGGTCGCTCTAGAGGCCTGAATTATGACCCGAACATCACGAAACATTACAGAGAGAAAGGGGTCTGACCCTGGAATAATCATGACGGTTTTGATGAAGATCGCGGGTCAAATGGACCCAGGCTATTGTGTGAAAATTACAACATTTGTATTCCTTGGCATATATATTTACTAATGAAAGACATAGATCCGAAATGTGATAGTAAATGTAAGTGGCGTGGTTGACCTTTAAATTGATACCAATTATATTGTTCTATATACTCGAATTTAGGAGTTTGTATGTATTCTAATATTGTTTAGTACTACCATTACCACATTAGGGAGCATACCTTTCGCACTGATGGCTAGGAAATTTTGAATGAAGTTCCGGTTATGGTCAAATACGACACCTATAATCACATAAAATGGGTCGAAAACTTTATTTTTTCTGGTTACCATTATAAAACGAACATCACAAATTTTCTATGAGGAATGGGAATCCGATGGAAAATGAATCAAAACTTTATTGTATAAAATAACAAAATTTTAATTTTATGGACTAAATTTTTATACCCTTCACCACACTGTGGTACAGGGTATTATGTCTTTGTGCATATGTTTGTAACAGGCAAAAGGAAACGAGATAGACCCATGGTTCCTTTTGAGAATAAGCATAGAATCACTTTTTAAGTCGATTTATGCATGTCCGTCCGTCTGTCTGTCCATGTATTTTTGTGAGCAAAGTACAGGTTGCATTTATGATCCGAATTGGATGAAATTTGGCACAGCTCATTTGTTTGGCCAAAGGACGAACCCTATTGAAATTGGGAAAAATCGGTTCAGATTTAGATATAGCTCCCATATATATTTTCGTCCGATTTAATGTAAATGGTGTACCAAAGTCCCTATATATCTTTCGATTTGCACGAAATTTGGTATAACTTACTGAATTGAGCCTAGAATGATGTGTGCCAAGTTTCGAGAAAATCGGCCCAGATTTAGATATAGCTCCCATATATAGTTTCGTCTTTCGATTTGCACGAAATTCGGCATAACGTACTGAATTGGGCCTAGAATGATGTGTGCCAAGTTTCGAGAAAATCGGTCCAGATTTAGATATAGCTCCCATATATAGTTTCGTCCGATTTCATGTAAATTGTGCACCGAAGTCCCTATATATCTTTCGATTTGCACGAAATTTGGCATAACGTACTGAATTGAGCCTAAAGTGATGTCTGCCAAGTTTCGTGAAAATCGGTCCAGATTAAGATATAGCTCCCATATATAGTTTCGTCCGATTTCAGGTAAATGGTGCACCAATGTCCCTATATATATTTCGATTTGCACGAAATTTGACATAACGTACTGAATTGAGCCTAGAATGATGTCTGCCAAGTTTCGAGAAAATCGGTATAGATTTAGATATAGCTCCCACATATAGTTTCGTCCGATTTCATGTAAATGGAGCACAAAAGTCCCTATATATCTTTCGATTTGCACGGAATTTGGCATAATGTACTGAATTGAGCCTAGAATGATGTCTGGTATGTTTCGTGAAAATCGGCTCAGATTTTGACATAGCTCCCATATATAGTTTCGTCCGATTTCATGTAAATAGTGCACCAAAGTCTCTATATATCTTTCGATTTGCACGAAATTTGGCATAACGTAATGAATTGAGCCATGAATGATGTCTGCCAAGTTTCGTGAAAATCGGTTTAGATTCAGATATAGCTCCCACATATAGTTTCGTCCGATTTCATGTAAATGGTGCACCAAAGTCCCTATATATCTTTCGATTTGCACGAAATTTGACATAAAGTACTGAATTGAGCCTAGAATGATGTCTGGTATGTTTCGTGAAAATCGGTCCAGATTTAGATATAGCCCCCATATATAGTTTCGTCCGATTTCATGTAAATAGTGCACCAAAGTCCCTATATATCTTTGGATTTGCACGAAATTTGGCATAACGTACTGAATTGATTCTGAAATGATGTGTGCTGAGTTTCTTGAAAATCGATTCAGATCTAGATATATATATATATATATATCTATTCTAAATAATGTACCAAGTTCTTATGTTGCACAGCGTTTTGAATTTAATCCAGAATGATGTGTGCCAAGTTTAGTGAAAATCGGTTGAGATTTAGATATAGCTCCCTTATATTATAGGTTGATTTTAAGTAATTGACGCACCAAGGAACCAATATATGGCTGATAGGAACAAAACGTACTGAAATTAGTATAACCTAACCTGTGACAAGTTTCGATGAAATCGGTTCATATTTGGATATAGCATCCATATATAAGTAAATTGTGCATCAAACTCCTCATATCTGTTAGATTGACATCAAATTTTGCACAACGTGCAAAGAAGTACAGACCTAGCCCAACGGATGATATTTGTTTGATGTCGATTTACATAGGGGAGAGGGGGGCACCTTTGAACGTGGGGCACCTTTGAACAGCGCTCATAAAATCTTGGTTTAACATTTTTCCGACCCTCAACCACATTTTTGTATATGACAATCTTATTCTCTATCTGCGTAAACCACTTTGGCTTGCTTTTTCAGTTGTCGACAAATTGTGCATGGGTGACCATGTTTTCGCAGTGTCATTGTAAACTTTTATTCATTTGGTTGTAAGGGCGCAGGAAGAATTCTGTGATAGTTTCTTTCGTCAAACAAATTTATTGCATTCCAATAATCATTTCAAACATAACTAATGTATTTTCTTTCATATATATTTATTACAAAAAAAGTTAAAATAAATTTCCGTAAAATGCCATGGGTGGGGCACCTTTGAACATGCCCATTAAACTCGAGTAAAAAATGGAGTTTTTAACTTTTGGCTTCGATTTCTCAAAATTTCAAATGGGTTAATAAGATTACGAAATTAACTGTATTTTTCGCCATAATAATTTTTGTTTTTAAGTCATTTTATGTTTTAATAAATTTTCATCTATATTTTTTAAATTTTGAACATTTTTTATATATTTTTTAATGAATAAATGCATTTCTGATATGTATGAATAAAATACATATTTGAATATAAACACTGTAAAAAACCATGTCGTTCGAAAATGCCAACCCTTGTTCAAAGCTGCCCCCCTGGGGGGGCAGTTTTAAACACTTTGACTTTGTCCATTAAAACAGTAATAAAATATATTTATTAAGCTTAAAGTATGTCATATGTATATTCATTTTAAAGGTTACATATGTATCTATTAGTTAAAATTTATAAGAAACCAAAAATTATAAAATAACAAATTTTATAAGGCTTGAAAGACAAAAGTGTTCAAAGGTGCCCCCCTCTCCACTACTTTTGTTCCATTGTAATATACCCATAGTGGTGAAGGGTATCATATAGTCGGCCCCGTCCGACTTTACTACTTTCCTTACTGGTTTTCTTTGAAATCCTCAAAATACTATATACAGGCTAACAGAAAATCAAATATTGATAATTTTTGGTAAAGGGATTTGGCACCTAATGAGAATCCAAAAAACAAATTGCTGTATCTGGAAAGTTTAATGTGAATATCTGTCATTTGGGCTACAGTGGCTGAGCCATAGGTGGAATACAGGCCACCAGCACCGTAGTGCTGTACCAATTGGCGACCATGCTATAGGCACACTTTTCCCCTTGATGAGAGGCGAAACCACAACCCCCGCGATGCTTCACAGAGGCCACACCAACTGCCAGGCCGGATCGACAGATCCAGGGGCACCTGATACCAGCGGTACGGAAAGACTCCGATCATGCTCGGGCCGAAGCCTCTACCAGTTTGACGCAAGTTCGGGTTAACACACCAGTAGAAAAACCAGTAAGGAAAGTAGTAAAGTCGGACTGGGCCGACTTTATGATCTATATTGTACATATGTATCCGAACAATTTCATGTTCCATCAAATTTCAATCGGGCAGATTTAGAATCATACAAAGGGACAACTTTATGGAAATCGATTTATAGCAAACTTGATACGTGCTACTCAGTATACCGCACTGTTAAAAATATAGCCTCAAACAGACACCAGTTCGAAATATATATGGTACGTTCTGTAAAATTTCGTGTCAATCCGACAAACATTAGGAGTTTGCTGCACCAATTACCTAAAATCGGACGAAATTATATACGTGGGACCTATATCTAAATCTGAACCGATATTCTCGAAACTAAACACACCTCAGTACGCTATGCCATATTTGGTAGAAATCGAAAGATATATAGAAATGTTGGTGCAACATTTACATTAAGGGAAACCGCTTTATGCTAGTTCATACGATAGCTATACACTCACAAAGAAACGTGTATAAATTTGGAATCGATTGAGTTATTAGTTTTTGAGTTATCGTGCCCGCCATTCGCAAAAGAGAATTAGTGTAGATTCTATTTAAATCACAAAATTTTTTGACCCCGAGAATGGGGGGTCCCCCTAAATCGGACGAAAATATATATAAGGTTCATCATCATTCTAGACTTAATTTAGTACGACATGCCAAATTTCGTTAAAATCTAAGAATATATGGGGACATTGGAGAACTATTTACATAAAATCGGACGAAAATATATATGTTAGCTATATCTAAATCTGAACCGAATTTCACGAAACTTAGCACACATCATTCAGGACCTAATTCAATACCCTAAGCCTAATTTCGTGCAAATTGATAGACATATAGAGACTTTGGTGCATATATCGGATGAAAATATATATTGGAGCTATATCTAAATCTGGCCGATTTTCACCAATTTCAATAGGGCTCGTCCTTATGCCAAATAAGTGACTTGTGCCAAATTTCATCCAAATCGGATCATAAATTCGACCTGTACATTGTTTACAATTTAACATCTACAGACGGACAGACGGGCGGACGGACATGCATAAATCGACTCAGAAAGTGATTCTATGCATATTCTCAAAAGGAACCATGGGTCTATCTCGATTATTTTTGTCTGTTACAAACATATGCACAAAGACATAATACCTTGTACCACAGTGTGGTGAAGAACATAATAAACGACACATATGCAACTTACCACTCAGTGTTTCCGCAGCAGCCACACGGCTCCCAGCAGCATTAATACTGGCAACATCAACGTCGAACAAGCACACAGACGGACTGCACAATGGGGCCCAAAGGACCGCGGCAACGGACAAAACAATAATCAACGAAACTGCCCTCATGGACAGCCTTCACGACATCCACATTAAGTATGAACCTCGTGGAACATCAACGAATCATCAAGACCCATGACAAAAACAGCCACCGGCAGCCACTCGCTTCACGGGCTAAACTACTTAAGCAACAATGGTTCCGATCGTCTTCAAGAACCCTACTGAAATCCCACCTCGCCCCTCAATTCGTTATACCAATATTTGCTAAATCTTTAATGTCTTCATAGTAACAGTATTCCGTCAGTATATGCTTCACAGTCTTCAGTCATCCCACACCCACATAAATCCGTCTAGGACACAAGCGCATTCAGAGAACAATGCCCCGTAAGAAACCCGCACTTAAGCCGAGAGGAAAATCTGACCGGTCTAGTACAATGGTAGAATAATTTCGCACGTCATCCTCCCTTTGCCATTGTCCTTCCACTTAGTCGTGCTGAACCGTCTAATATACCCATCCAAACAGCACTTGAAACACATCTGTTGAAGTATTGTGACACACCCTCTGACTCGAGAGCTTTATCTGTCATATGACAGTCGAGGCCGCTTTGTACTATATATGATTTCCACCGCTCGCCTACTCAAACCCCAATCGGTCCGCTAAACACTCTTGAGGTACCAAATGACAGTCTAATGGACTGTGAATTATATGACGTGGTGCTATGAATAATTTTCGATTTTAGAGTTTCCCAATCTGAACTGCAAAATTAAAGTACGAATATTTAATATGCACATGTACTAATGTAAAACATAAATATGCAGTTTTCAGAATAAACGAATATAATGCCATTACACAATCTCTTGAAAAATTTTCCAACACTTTGGTGGCAGGTGGTGACTCAATACCAACTTGACCATACGAAAAATAAAACTAATTGTTTTTTGACTTATTTAATTTTAATTAAATTCATGGTAGTCTGTTATCACCTTTTTGGTTCAAAAAAATTATATATTTCAGAGTGCAGTCTAACTAATGATTAAAAGATATAAAACGTGAGATAAATTCATTCATTCTATCTTGAGAATATTTGATACACTTTAGAACACCATGGCCAAAGTGTGATATTATTATTGTTATGAGAATTAATTTTTGAGCAGTAGCATTTTAAGGTGGAACCATAAGGCGTGAATATATTTCGTTTATATTAGACCTTATAACACTTTGTTATGAACTTTAGTTTGTGTATTGAATATGAGATGTGATCCTTTGCCATGTATGTTGGCCTGCCTAAAATTTTTAATATAATCTTAGCACCTTTGCAGATTGTGTGTGTGTGTGTGTGCGAGTGTCAGTTGTAAGACTAGCACTCTTTAAATTATGCATTCAGTTTTATTTGGAAGTTACCTTGTTCGAGTTGTCGTTGTTGTTGGATTTGCAGCAGACTCATTCGATATTTTACCGTTTTGTTGTCGTTCTCGTTGTCAGCAACAGCCAGACAGCAAACGACTACATCATAACTCTCTTGTATAATTAATCATTTATTTTGCTTCGATTATTTTATTATTATTAATAAATTTATGTTAATGTTTGCAACATTGTGTGTGCTGTGAACATAGGTTTCAGGTTGAAGTACTTAACTTGTCGATGTTGTTTAGCAAATGCAACATCTGTTGCTCATTGCTATGGTCTGCAACGGTGTGTACCGAGTACTGCACCTGAATTTTACGGTGTGCAATGGTGGTCCGTGTCGTATGCCTTCTATTCGTTAGATAGCAGCATTCATGACTCGTTGATGGCAAACTATCATCTAAAATCGTAAACTACAAAAAGCAACACTAACAACAATAAATATTGATTTGATTTTGTTGTTGTTGTTGCAATTCTTGTTAATGTTTATTAGATTTTTATAATAGAGTTGTAGTTGTCGTCGGTAAACAGTGGCATAATTTGATACCCCTTTCAGTAAATTTAATAAAGATGTCGATTATGTGTCTTTATTAATTGAAAATCAAATAGTAAATATGAGATTTCGCTAAGAGAATTGAATTAAAATAAATGGTGGAAGGGTATAACCCTTCACCACAATGTGGTACAGGGCATTATGTCTTTGTACATATGTTTATAATAGGCAAAAGGTAACGAGATAGACCCATAGTTACTTTTGAGAATATGCATAGAATCACTTTCTGAGTCGACTTATGATTGTCCGTCCGTCTGTCCGCCTGTTGATGTTAAATTGTAAATCCGATTCCGATAAATCCGATTTGGATGAAATTGGTGAAAATCGGTTCAGATTTATATATTTTCGTCTGATTTTACATAAATGGTGCTCTATAGACCTGCTTGTTGTCCTGCTCTCTATTTGACAAAAAAAAACCAGTAAGGAAAGCAGTAAAGTCGGACGGGGCCGACTATATGATACCCTTCACCACTTTGGGTATATTCAACAGACGAATCATAACAGACGACGAATTTTTGAAGGACCATTAACATGAAAATGGATTCTGTAACCTACAATAAAGTTTTCAATTGGTCAGATATAGGGTTGCTTCTTACAATGGGACAAAATTATATAGAGCAATGTAAAGGAAATGTATTATAGTAACTACAGTTCATTGTAGCAATTGTGTGGAAATCAGAAAAACTTTGGGTCTTTAGTGCACAATTTACACACACTCGGAAGAAAAAATATATAGGAGCTATATCTAAATCTGAACCGATTTTCACGAAACTTAACACACATAATTCTAGACCTTATTCATTACGCAATACCAAATTTCGTGCAAATCGAAATATATATAGGGACTTTGGTGCAACATTTACATTAAATCGGACAAAATTATATATGGGAGCTATATCTACATCTGGGCCGATTTTCAGTAAACTTAACACACATCATTCTAGACGTAATTCATTACGATATGCCAAATTTCGTGCAAATCGAAGGATATATAGGGACTTTGGCGCACCATTTACATAAAATCGGACGAAACTATATATGGGAGCTATATCTAAATCTGGACCAATTTTCTCAAAACTTGGCATACATCACTCTAGGCTCAACTCAGTACGTTATGCCGAATTTCGTGCAAATCGAAATATATATAGGGATTTTGGTGCACCATTTACATGAAATCGGACGAAACTATATATGGGAGCTATATCTAAATCTGGACCGATTTTCTCGAAACTTCGTAGACATCATTCTAGACTCAATTCAGTACACTATGCCCAATTTCGTGCAAATCGAAAGATATATAGCGACTTTGGTGCACCATTTACATGAAATCGGACGAAACTATATATGGGAGCTATATCTAAATCTGGACCGATTTTCACGAAACTTGGCAGACATCATTCTAGACCTAAATGATTAGGCTGTACCAAATTTCGTGCAAATCGAAAGATATATAGCGTCTTTGGTGCACCATTTACATGAAATCGGACGAAACTATATATGGGAGCTATATCTAAATCTGGACCGATATTCTCGAAACTTGGCAGACACCACTCGAGGCTTAATTCAGTACGTTATGCCAAATTTCGTGCAAATCGAAAGATATATAGGGGCTTTGGGGCACTATTTACATGAAATCGGACGAAACTATATATGGGAGCTATATCTAAATCTTGACCGATTTTCACGAAACTTGGCAGACATCATTCTAGACCTAATTCATTATGCTGTACCAAATTTCGTGCAAATCGAAAGATATATAGGGACCGTTTACTTTAAATCGGTTAAATATATATATGGGAGCTATATCTAAATCTGAACCGATTTTTCCCAATTTCAATAGGGTTCGTCCTTGGGCCAAACAAATGAGCTGTGCCAAATTTCATCCAATTCGGATCATAAATGCGACCTGTACTTTGCTCACAAAAATACATGGACAGACAGACAGACGGACAGACGGACGGACATACATAAATCGACTTAGAAAGTGATTCTATGCATATTCTCAAAAGGAACCATGTGTCTATCTCGTTTCCTTTTGCCTGTTACAAACATATGCACAACGACATAATACCCTGTACCACAGTGTGGTGAAGGGTATAAAAACTCTTGTAGTCGATTTTCACAATCCTCCCTAGATACCAATTTCGTATCATTAAAGAAATTTTGCAATGCAAGAAAAATATTATAATAATAAAAGCTCCCGAATTTTCTGGAGTATGACTGTGGATGTGTTTGGAAGCAACTCATAATAAATAATCCTCTTCCAGTCCCACCAAATGCATATCAGAACCTCCTGGCCGTTAGTCCTGGTTTGGCCACCGTTTGAGGTGCTTCACCGCTCTTTGACCATGATCGTTTTCGCACAAGCTTATCGTATGGGATCCATTTCTCGTATGGCATCCGTTTAAGAAATGGGTCTATCTCATTCCGTTTGGCCAAGACTTCGCAGGTGAAACTTCGATATATCCTATTTATACCCTTCACCACAATGTGGTATTATGTCTTTGAGCATATGTTTGAAACAGGCGAAAGGAATCGAGATAGACCCATGTTTCTTTTGAGAATATGCATAGAATCACTTTCTGAGTCGATTTATGCATGTCCGTCCGTCTGCCCGACCGTCCGTCCATGTGTTTTTGTGAATAAAATACAGGTCGCATTTACGATCCGATTTCGATGAAATTTGGCACAGTTCACTTATTTGGCCCAAGGACGAACCCTATTGCAATTGGAGAAAATCGGTCAGGTTTAGATATAGCTCCCATATATAGTTTCGTCCGATTTTATGTGAACTCCCAATATTTGCCGATTGAGACAAAATTTTGCACATAATACTGAATTAGGTCCAGATTAATGTCTGCGAAGTGTTGTGAAAATCGGTTCAGATTTATATATAGCTTCCATATATAATTTCGTCCGATTCTATGTGAATGATGCACCAAACACCCAATTTTTGTCAGATTGGAACAAAATTCTGCACAGGGTACTGAATTAGACTGGTGTCTGCGAAGTTTTGTTAAATCGCTTCAGTTTTAGATATAGCTCCTATATATAGTTTCGTCCGATTTTTAGTGAATGATGCATCAAACTCCCAATATTGAGGAAAAAATTATGTGTGATAAGGTTTGTTGAAATCGGTTCAGATTGTGATATAGGTCTTATATATATTTTCCTTCGATTTTATGTAAAAAGATTCTATATCTGCCCTATCTACATGACATTTTATATATTAACATCTCTTATATGTACCAAAATTGGTGAAGGGTATCACATAGTCGGACCTGTCCGACTTTTGAATTTTCCTTACTGGTTTTTTTGTTAATTTGTATGGCACTCAAACATCGATCTTCTTTTCGAATTCAGCTTTGTGTAAATGATTTAAAACAATTTCTTGGTTGATTACTAGCTCGTGGGGGATGTTACGACTGATAACATTCCGGTCAACTTTGATTATTTCTCCGATTTTATCGACATTTTCAACGACCGGCCTAATGGATTTCTTTTTTCCCAACCTAAAATATTTTCGTCCGATTTTTCTCACTTCTTCATGGTCTTAATATTGAAAAAAAAAATTAATAATTCACACATTGTATGTGAATTTGCATTGAAAACGACATGAAAAATAACACCATCGAAACTAGAGCATTGTCGGTTAGAACAAACAAACAAAAACCGAACACCAAACGAACAATAATTGCACAACACAACATATTTGAAACAAAACAATTGTTGAACAAATAACAACAACAAAAATTCGCAGCAACAACAATAAGGAAAAATACAAATACAAAATAATAGATTGTTGTGAAATTTATGAACCCCGTTAAACATCAAATTGCCATAAATACTTATAAATCTCCGTATTCGTATCGCAAAATGAATGGCAATTACAAACGTCAAACTTGTCTAGGAGTGGAGTGGGTTTAGTTAACTGAAAGTTTGTGCCAAATGACCAGCAACAACAACAAAATTATTGTTAAATAAAAGCAAATAAATTTTACTTCAAAGTTAATTATCAATTGGTTGGCTAGCTGGTCGATGGGTTGGTTGGCTGGCAGGCAGGCTGGTTGGTTGTTTGGATTTTCGCCAGCATTAGTACGAATTACCTCCTTAATGAATTGTTTGCTCTGACAATAAATGTCTAGCAGTAGCCATAAAAATCATTTAAACGCTGACACTTGATTGATTATTTTCATGTATTACGATTTTTGTTTGGTTTTATATTTTTCATGTTCATTTTCTTTTGTTAATATAGACATGTTTGTATGAAATTAAGAGGAGTCGAATTGTTAATCGATGTAAGGAATGTGTTTAATGTTTTACAGAGGGAGGGAAAATATTTGTGATGTAATTGGGGGTTCATTTATAAAATCCTCCATGTAGGAGTGTTATCATAATAATAAATACATTTACTATTTAATTATCTTAAGACAAAGGAAATAACAAAATAATTCCCTTCTCTGTTTTCTTTTAAAGAATTCTAAGCAGGGAATAATCATCATATCGCGTGGACTTGAACTTCATTCCTGAATCCAATAATTGTTAACCGCTTTTTTTGAAAGTTTTAAGTTTTCCTTATGATTGGAGATATAATAAGTTCAGATAGTTATTCGCCTGACTAACGGATTTTCTTAATGGATTCTTAAAGCAATTAAATAAGAAGCTACATGATAATATGCTAGGTTAGAAACTTCAAAATCCCGAAAATTAAACGGGATGTTTTTTAAATGCTTTTTCCTAAAATGGGCCGATATATGAACATTCTGCAAAAATGTATTTCACCTTCCAAAAAACTTCGGCATTCAATGTTACAGTGGGAAAAATGCAACAAACCCCTTTTAAAATCCAGAAAATATGACTGTCAAAACATATACCAATATAGAACTTTGGATAACCTCCACTATTGATATACTGACAGTTACTTTAAAATTACAACGATTCAAAACTATTCAAGATGACAGCACCCTATCTATATTTCGTCTAAAAATTTTACCCTGATAAAAAATATGAATACAATATAGGGCCGAAAATGAGTATTTTGAAATGATAAAATTAATATACCCTCTATATACTGATTTTGCACGATATATTGTTGTTGAAATCGGTTCAGATGTAGATATAGATATCTTTGTCTGATTTTTTGCAAATGGAGGAGCCTATGTCTGTTCGCCCTACCTGAAATATTGCATACCGTATTGGTTTTTAGACCAATAATAAACACTGTTACAAAATTTCATCTACCTACGATAACTCCTTTTATTTCAGGCCGCTGTTAATATAAATTATACGTTGTTCGGGGTAGTTCATATTTTCGTATTTGTTCACATTTTAGATTCGACTTGCTAATTCACCGCAAATTTCCTGATTTTTATACCCTTCACCACACTGTGGTATAGGGTATTATGTCTTTGTGCATATGTTTGTAACAGGCAAAAATAATCGAGATAGACCCATGGTTCCTTTTGAGAATATGCATAGAATCACTTTCTGAGTCGATTTATGCATGTCCGTCCGTCCGTCTGTCCATGTTAAATTGTAAACAAATTACATGTCGCATTTATGATCCGAATTGGATGAAATTTGGCACAGCTCATTTGTTTGGCCCAAGGACGAACCCTATTGAAATTGGGAAAAATCGGTCCAGATTTATATATAGCTCCCATATATATTTTCGTCCGATTTAAGGTAAATGATGTATCAAAGTCCCTAAATGTCTTTTGCACGCTTTGCACGAAATTTGGTACAGCGTACTGAAGTATGTCTAGAATGATGTGTGCCAAGTTTCGTGAAAATCGGTTCAGATGTAGATATAGCTCCCATATATAGTTTCGTCCGATTTTAGGTAAATAGTCCCATAAAGTCCCTGGAAATCTTTTGATTTGCACGAATTTCGGCATATCAAGTTGAATTAAGTCTAGAATGATGTGTGCAAAGTTTCGTGAAAATCGGCTCAGATTTAGATATAGCTCCCATATATAGTTTAGTCCGATTTTAGGTAAATAGTCCACTGAAGTCCCTGGAAATCTTTTGATTTGCACGAATTTCGGCATAGCGTACTCAATTAAGTCTAGAATGATGTGTGCAAAGTTTCGTGAAAATCGGTTCAGATTTAGATATAGCTCCCATATATAGTTTCGTCCGATTTTAGGTAAATAGTCCACTAAAGTTCCTGGAAATATTTGGATTTGCACGAATTTCGGCAATGAAGTTTGGGACAGATCTTATATTAATCGTAGGGAAATCGTTAAAAATTGGTAGTTCAGATGTAGATATAGCACGCCAAACTTCGTGCTGGTTGGGCATCTAACTTCCCATATTGCGTCGATTGAGATGAAATATCTGAAATGTAGTCGGACGGGACGGACCGTATGATACCCTACAAAACTATTCCTGAGATCTAAGTTTCTGCGGATCTATATTCCGAGCCAACAATATTCATAATTCTTGGTAGGAAAATCTTCTATCCTATGTATATCCAAAATACTAAATTATATACACTTTGGTTGAAAACATGACGAAACTCCCGAAAATATCGAAATTTGAGAGGTACAATGTCGTATTTATACCCTTCACCACACTGTGGTACAGGGTATAGTCTTTGTGCATATGTTTGTAACAGGCAAAAGGAAACGAGATAGACACATGGTTCCTTTTAAGAATATGCACAGAATCACTTTCTGAGTCGATTTATGCATGTCCGTCCATCCGTCTGTCCGTCCGTCTGTAGATGTTAAATTGTAAACAAAGTACAGGTCGCATTAATGATCCGATTTGGATGAAATTTGGCACAAGTCACTTATTTGGCCAAAGGACGAACCCTATTGAAATTGGGAAAAATCGGTTCAGATTTAGATATAGCTCCCATATATATTTTCGTCCGATTTAAGGTAATTGGGGCACCAAAGTCCCTCTATATCTTTCGATTTGCACGAAATTTGGCACAGAGTACTGACTTAGGTACAGAATGATTTGTGCCAAGTATCGAGAAAGTCGGTTCAGATTTAGATATAGCTCCCATATATAGTTTCGTCCGATTTAAGGTGAATGGTGCACCAAAGTCCCTATATATCCTTCGATTTGCACGAAATTTGGCATAGGGTACTGAATTGGGTCCAGAGTGAAGTGGGCCCAGTTTCGTGAAAATCGGTCCAGATACAGATTTTCGATTCGATTTGCACGAAA
This sequence comes from Musca vetustissima, assembly GCF_032173495.1. Taxonomy (NCBI): domain Eukaryota; kingdom Metazoa; phylum Arthropoda; class Insecta; order Diptera; family Muscidae; genus Musca; species Musca vetustissima. Next base: position 75,770 of record NW_026888066.1, on the reverse strand, counting down.
TTTGGCATAGGGTACTGAATTGGGTCCGGAATGATGTGTGCTACGTTTCGTGAAAATCGGTCCAGTTTTAGTTATAGCTCCCATATATAGTTTCGTCCGATTTAAGGTAAATGGGGCAACAAAGTCCTTTTATATCTTTCGATTTGCACGTAATTTGGCATAAAGTACTGAGTTAGGTCAAGAATGGTGTGTGCCAAGTTTCGAGAAAATCAGGTCAGATTTATATATAGCTCCCATATATATTTTCGTCCGATTTAAGGTAAATGGGTCTCCAAAGTCCCTATATATCTTTGGATTTGAACAAAATTTGGCACAGCGTACTGAATAAGGTCCAGAACGATGTGTGTTATCTTTTGTGTAAATCGGTTCAGATTTAGATATTGCTCCCATATATATTTTCGTTCGATAGATAAATGGTTCACCAAAGACCCAAAGTTAATTTTGACAAAAATTTGGCACAACGTATTGAATATAATATAACCTAGCTTGAAGCAACCCTGTATCTGACCAAGTGAAAAATTTAGTATATGTTGCAGAATAACATGTTTATGGATCCAATTTCATTTTACTGGTCCTTCAAAAATTCGACGTCTGTTAGGATTCATCTGTTGAATATGCCCACTGTGATGAAGGGTATCATATAGTCGGCCCCGTCCGACTTTACTACTTTCCTTACTGGTTTTAATACAGATCTTTTATTAGCCCTATGCACAAATTTCGTGCTGCTTGTGCACATAACTCTCCATAGTTGTCCAATTAACATTAAATTTATGAATTGATTATAGAACTTGTGAGAGGAGGATGAGGTCTAATTTTCTGCGGAACTATATTCCGAGTTTTGAGGTCAATAGCTCATCTGCGGCATCTTTTCTGAATCATGTTTTCCAGGAGAAACACAAATTACCCCATTAGCTTCAAATTTTTTCATGTAATCAATTTAAAGGCCAACCACTCTTATTTGATATACTGTCATCTTCTCCGGTCTATAGCCTTCGTAGAAAAGTTTGTGTCCATTTGACCCGCTAAATACTGCACAGTCTTTATCAAAACTTGTTTGCTTATACGTGTAAAATTTCGTGGTGTTCGGATCATTATTGTAGCCACTAGAGCGACAAGAAAAACATACAAAAAAGTTGGTGGTCCATTTCATCCCCTAAATATTAACCGATCATTACCAAATACAATAGTGGTCTTTTTTGTGCAGAAACCATCCTACATGGAAATCCTTTCCTAAAAATCGGTCCAGATTTAAGTATAGCTCCCATATATATTTTCGTCCGATTTAATGTAAATGGTACACCATAGTCCCTTTATTCTTTCAATTTACACGAAATGTGTGCTGAATTTCCTAAAAATCGGCTCAGATTCAGATATAGCTCCCACATATGTATTATCGTCCGGTTTTAGGTAAATGGTACGCCAAACTCTTAATTTTTGTAGATTGACACGAAATTTTGCACAACGTATCAAATTGAGACTAGAAGAAGGAAAAAAGAGTCAGTTGTGATGCCGCTAGAAATGTACCCTCACCCTATGGTTTGCAGAAGATGTTGATACCAGAAGGAGTGGACCAATGCTGAATTTATCTAACTTTGGTAAAGATACCAGGTTGTAAAAAGATTGGTTCAAATTGGACATTCCATTCGCCTGATATTGCATTTATAAATACTGCAAATTTTGACCCTTTGTGGGAGAGGTACCAGAAGGAGTGGTGTGGCATAGTAAAGATAATAGGTTGTGCAAAGTTTCATTAGAATCGGACATTCCATTAGCCTGATATTGGATTAATAAATATTGAAAATTTCGATCATTTGAGGGTGATGTACCAGGAGGAGTGGATCAATGGGTCCCATCTTGGAAATGATAATAGGTTGTGCAATGTTTGGTTTAAATCGGACATTCTATTAGCCTGATATTGGATTTATAAATATTGAAATTTTTGAACTAGTCCTCGTATGTTATTCAGAATGGTTCTATAACAATGTTAACAACCAACTAATTGCAGAAAATTTCTAAAAATCGTTTTTTTCTTAAATCATACATATAATGCTACTATCCTTTCGATATCTGCCAGGTTGGCGGTATTTCCATAGGACATTTTCGTAATATGACATTTTGAGTGATCAAATCGATTATAACTACCCTGAAAGCATGTTTTGCAGTACCATTTGAGCTGATTTATATATTATTAAGTTCGTTAAAGTTCATTTGTAATATTTTCTGAAAAAAACAAAACTTTTCCTTATCCACCACAACAAAAACACTAAGCCACAATTGAACCGCAATACAAAGAATAATGAACCATAAACCAGCCAACCGGCTAACCAACATTGTTATTATGGTGGTCAGACTAAACGTTCGCCTGCCGCCTTAACTTTTGTTTAACTTTATTATGGATAATTGATTTCTTTCCTTTCCATTTTTTTTTTCCTAATTTGGCTTTTCCAGTCAATAGATTTCTATTGTTCGGTGTTTGTTGGTGCTGTTCTACGTTGTGTTGTGTTATTTTTTTCTCGATATACAATAAATAATTAAAAATAAAATGTTAACTGAAAAGTGGTGGTGGAAGTTAAGCAGCAACAGCAACCAACAAAAAAAATCAAATACTTGCTCCCCCATATAATCAGCCGGTCAAATACTTTCTAGAGTCTGTCAGAAAACCAAAGCACCAATCAAGAAATTGAAAGAGAGCGCGAGAAATGGAAGAAAAAAGCGAAAAATACAACACCATTGTACAACAACGGCGAAACATTTCAAATAACACTTTTTAATGTCTGCTAACTACAAATCAATTAAAATACCTGAGGAGCAAAAAAAATCAGGAACAAAAAAATTGGTCGTCGAAAGGATGAAGAAAGGCATCACAGACACCAACCATCCAACGAGCGAACAGAACGAATGAACAACGTCGAAAATGTAGGTTGGCGTTGTGACTTAGACTTGTCGTCGTTAGCAATTGTTGCCACAACAAAAAAGGCATAAAATCAATGTAGGAAAACCAATAAAATGTAGTGTTTCTTTTTTTAGTATCTGCTGGGTGGATGGTGTTTAAAAAAAAAGTGCCAAATAGCGACATTCTTTGAAAGCCGAAATAACCAAGCCTTAAAGGCTTTGTGGCATTTGCAGGTACGTCACTCAAAATGGAAGGTGTTTTGTGCTGAAGAAATGCACTGAGGGAAACTTGGTTCGAAAACGATGAATACTGAACCAAATTTTGTGTTAGACCCTATATAACGTAACTCCCGAATATTCGGCATTCTGAGGATTTTAGGAGCGAATTGGGTAAATTGAAAATAAATTTGAATATAAATTATTATTATTCACAATCTATAGAGGCGTGAATTTATATAAAATATTTTTTTTCACAATCTATAGAGGTGTGGATTTATAAAAAATTTTTTTCACAATATAGAGGCGTGAATTTATATAAAATATATTTTTTTCAACATCTATAGAGGCGTGGATTTATATGAAATACAATTTTTCACAAAAAATATAGAGGCGTCAATTTATATAAAACAAATTTTTTCACAAAAAATATAGAGGCGTCAATTTATATAAAATAAAATTTTTCACAAAAAATATAGAGGCGTCAATTTATATAAAATACATTATTTCAACTATCGGGAGAAAAGGGGAGAGGAGAAACGTATTTTCAGAAAAAAAACAACAACGTGAGCAAATCGAGATGTACAGGAGTCAGAATGAAGTCCAGAAATTTTACCAACGAGTAAAACATCAAACCGAAGGCTTTGGTGCAGGCACATCCTCCTGTAGAGATGAAGAAGGAAACCTGGTGACAGATACAGACCTCGTGTTGAGGATCTGGAAGGAGCATTTCGAAAAGCTTCTAGTATCAAATAATGGCGATGAAGAAGATACCCCAGAACCAAGAAGAGATGATGGTATAGAGTGTATACCACCTAGCCAAGATGAGGTCTTAAAAGCAATTAATCGGCTCAAGATCAACAAAGCAGCAGGAGCCGATGGGTTACCAGCCGAACTATTCAAGACTGGTGGCCAAATGCTGGTCAGGAGCATGCACCAGCTGATTAGCACAATTTGGCTAGACGAATGCATGCCCAATGATTGGAACCTCAGCATCCTGTGTCCCGTGCACAAAAAAGGAGACAAGACGATATGTGCCGACTATAGAGGAATAAGTCTCCTTCCCATCGCATATAAAGTGCTATCCAGTGTGCTGTGTGAACGATTGAAGCCAATGGTCAATGACATCATCGGACCATACCAATGCGGCTTCAGACCTGGCAAATCCACCATTGACCAGATTTTCACTCTGCGCCAAATCCTGGAAAAGACCCACGAAAAACACATCGACACATACCACCTATTTGTCGACTATAAAGCCGCATTCGACAGCCCTATCCGTTCAGAGGTGTTTAAAGCCATGTCTGCGTTCGGCATTCCTGCAAAATTAATACGGCTATGCAGGATAACTTTAAGTGGCACAAGGTCAGCAGTTAAAGTAGGAAAGGACCTATCGGAGTCCTTCAATACCGAACGAGGATTCAGACAAGGTGACAGTTTGTCGTGTGATCTTTTTAACATCCTACTAGAAAAGGTCATACGAGACGCAAAGGTGAACAGAAATGACACTCTGTACACCAAACAACACATGTTACTCGCCTACGTCGATGACATCGATATAATGGGTCGAACCTTGCGAGCGGTAACAGCCAACTTTGAACAAATTGAAAAGGAGTCTGCCAAAGTGGGTCTGGTAGTAAACGGCGAGAAGACCAAGCTGGTGGTATCAACGCGCAAGGCGTGCAGTAGACTCGGACCAACTGTGGAACTTGAGAACTACAGCTTCGAGGTAGTAAAAGACTTTATATACCTTGGTACTGCCATAAATAAAAAGAATGACATCAGTTTAGAAATTCGGAGAAGGATTGTGATGGCCAACAGATGCTACTATGGTCTAAGTAAGCAGTTTAGAAACAAGGCCACTTCCCGCCAGACCAAACTCACACTTTACAAGACGCTGATACTACCCGTGCTATTATATGGATAAGAAGCATGGGTACTTGCGCAAGCAGATAAGGCAGCTCTTGGGGTGTTTGAGAGAAAAATTCTCCGAAAGATCTACTGGCCGATCTGCGTCGACGGTGAAAATCGGCGTCGAATGAACCACGAGCTTTACAATTTATACGCGGACATCGACATAGTCAGTCGTATTGAGCTGCAGCGACTACGGTGGCTAGGCCATGTTGTGCGGATGAATGAAAATGCGCCCGCTCAAAACGCATATAAAAATGAGCCTACTGATGGTTCCCATATAAGGGGAAGACCACGAATTAGATGGAAAGACCGAATAGAAAACAACATCTAGGAACGTGGTCTTCCAAATTGGTCGACTTGCGCACAAGACCGACGCGCTTGGAAATCTTTTTTAAGCTCGGCTTATGGAACAACCATTCTGTAACAAGCCAGCTAAATAAAAAATATATAAAAAAACATTATTTCAACATATATAGAGGCGTGGATTTATATAAAACAAAATCTCAAGAACTCTTGAAGATATAGCCGATTTATTGTGTCAGAATTAAGTGACGGCTGAAGGCCTTCTCAAACTTTAAACGCGTTTTTCTCCAAATATTGGTTTTGCGAATGGCGGGCACGATAACTCAACCAATAAGGAAAGTAGTAAAGTCGGACGGGGCCGACTATATGATACCCTTCACCACTTTGAGTATATTCAACAGATGAATCCTAACAGAAGTCGCATTTTTAAAGGACCAGTAAAATGAAATTGGAACCATAAACACGTCATTCTGCAACCGATACTAAATTGTTCATTTGGTCAGATATAGAAGCTATATCTAAATGCACCATTTACATTAAATCTGACGAAAGTATATGTGGGAGCTATATATAAATCTGAACCGATTTTCAGGTAACTTTACACACATCATTCTAGACCTAATTTGCTACGCTGTGCCAAATTTCGTGCTTAAATCGACTCAAAAAGTGATTCTATGCATATTCTCAAAAGGAGCCATGGGTCTATCTCGATTATTTTTGCATGTTACAAACATATGCACAAAAACATAATACCCTGTACCAGAAAAAAGAATTTGGTTCAAGAACCTCAAAACCTGGGGGCTACCAGAAAAAATTGACCAATATTTATAATTTATAGTGGAGAGATGTGCAACCTAATAAGAACTCGACGTACTAAATTACAGTCAATTTGGTCGAAAAATCCGATCAGAACCCCCAAAATACCAAAAATTTTGGGGTACCGTTATATGTGTACTACCAGAAAAACTGGACCTATATTTATAATTTTTAGTGGAGTAATTTGGTACCCAATAAGAACCCAATGTACAAAATTTCAGCGAATTTAGTTATAAAACGAGCCCAAAAACCCGAAAATACCGAAAATTGGGGGTGCCCTAATATGGGGGCTTTCCGAAAAAATGGACCTTTATTTATAATGTTTGGTAGGGAGATTTGCTACCCAATAAGAACACAAAGTACCAAATTTCAGTGAATTCGGTCGAAAAATGCGATCAAAACCCCCAAAATACCGAAAATTGGGGGTAATCTTATATGGGGGCTATCCGAAAAAATGGACCTTTATTTATAATTTTTGGTAGGGAGATTTGCTACCCAATAAGAACTCAATGTACAAAATTTCAGCGAATTCAGTTAAAAAACGCGCTCAAGAACCTCAAAATACCGAAAATTTGGGGGTACCCTTATATGGGGGCTATGCGGAAAAATGGACCGTTATTTATAGTTTTTGGTAGGGAGATTTGCTACCCAATAAGAACACAAAGTACCAAATTTCAGCGAATTCGGTCGGAAAATGCGATCAAAACCCCCAAAATACCGAAAATTGGGGGTAATCTTATATGGGGGCTATCCGAAAAAATGGACCTTTATTTATAATTTTTGGTAGAGAGATTTGCTACCCAATAAGAACTCAAAGTACCAAATTTCAGCGAATTCAGTTAAAAAACGCGCTCAAGAACCTCAAAATACCGAAAATTTTGGGGTACCCTTATATGGGAGCTATGCCTAAACGTGGACCGATTTTCTCCAATTTCAATAGGGTTCGTCCTTGGGCCAATTAAGTGACCTGTGCCAAATTTCATCCAAATCGGATCATAAATGCGACCTGTACTTTGTTAACAAAAATACATGGACGGACGGACAGACGGACGGACATGCATAAATCGACTCAGAAAGTGATTCTATGCATATTCTCAAAAGGAACCATGGGTCTATCTCGATTATTTTTGCCTGTTACAAACATATGCACAAAGACATAATACCCTGTACCACAGTGTGGTGAAGGGTATAAAAACTGATAACCCAATCGATTCAAAATTTTTACACGTTTCTCTGAGAGTGTATAGTTATCGTATGAACTAGGATAAAGCCAATCGGTGAAGATCTTCCTTATTATACCCTCCACCATAGTATGGAGGGTATATTAGTTTTGTTTTTCCGTTTGTAACGCATCGAAATAATCATTTCCGACCCTATAAAGTATATATATTCTTGATCAGCGTAAAATTCTATGACGATATAGCCATGTCCGTCTGTCCGTCTGTCCGTCTGTCTGTCTGTCTGTCTGTTGTAATCACTCTAGCGTCTAAACGAATGGAGATAGATCGCCAAAATTTTGCATAGAGTCGTCTTTTGTCTGCAGGCAGGTCAAGTTCGAAGATGGGCTTTATCGGTCCACGTTTAGGCATAGCTCCCATATAAGGGTACCCCCAAATTTTCGGTATTTTGGGGTTCTTGAGCGCGGTTTTCAACCGAATTCGCTGAAATTTGGGTTCTTATTGGGTACTTAATATCTCCACAAAAAATTATAAATATAGGTCCACTTTTTCTGGTAGCCCCCATATAAGGGTACCCCCAATTTTGCGGTATTTTGGGGTTCTTGAGCGCGTTTTTCAACCGATTTCGCTGAAATTTGGTACATTTGGTTCCTATTGGGTGCCAAATATCTCCACGAAAAATTTTAAATATAGGTCCAATTTTTCGGGTAGCCCCCATATAAGGGTACCCCCCAATTTTCGGTATTTTAGGGTTCTTGAGCGCGGTTTTCAACCAAATTCGCTGAAATTTGGTACATTGGGTTCTTATTAGGTACCAAATTTCCCCACTAAAAACTATAAATATAGGTCCACTTTTTCCGGTAGCCCCCATATAAGGGTACCCCCAATTTTCGCTATTTTGAGGTTCTTGAGCACGTTTTTCAACCGAATTCCCCGAAATTTGGTATTTTGTAGTCGTATATGGTAACAAATTTCCCTACAAAAAATTATTGATATGCACCCCCTTTTTGGGGTAGTCCCCATATAACCCCCTTTTTATACCCTCCACCATAGTATGGAGGGTATATTAATTTTGTTTTTCCGTTTGTAACTCATCGAAATAATCATTTCCGACCCTATAAAGTATATATATTCTTGATCAGCGTAAAATTCTAAGACGATCTAAGCATGTCCGTCTGTCCGTCTGTCCGTCTGTCTGTCCGTCTGTTGTAATCACTCTAGCGTCTAAACGAGTTGAGGTAGATCGCCAAAATTTTGCACAGAGTCGTCTTTTGTCTGCAGGCAGGTCAAGTTCGAAGATGGGATATATCGGTCCACGTTTAGGCATAGCTCCCATATAAGGGTACCCCCAAATTTTCGGTATTTTGGGGTTCTTGAGCGTGTTTTTCAACCGAATTCGCTTTAATTTGCTACATTGGTTTCGTAATGGGTACTAAATGTCTCCACAAAAAATTATAAATATAGGTCCATATTTTGGGATAGCCCCCATATAAGGGTACCCCCAATTTTGCGGTAATTTGGGGGGTTTGATCGCATTTTTCGACCGAATTCGCTGAAATTCGGTACTTTGAGTTCTTATCGGGTAGCAAATCTCTATACTAAAAATTATTAATATAGGTCAATTTTTTCGGTTAGCCCCCATATAAGGGTACCCCCCAACTTTCGGTATTTTAGGGTTCTTGAGCGCGGTTTTCAACCAAATTCGCTGAAATTTGGTATATTGTGTTCTTATTGGGTACCAAATTTCCCCACTAAAAATTATAAATATAGGTCCACTTTTTCCGGTAGCTCCCATATAAGGGTACCCCCAATTTTCGCTATTTTGAGTTTCTTGAGCACGTTTTTCAACCGAATTCCCTGAAATTTGGTATTTTGTAGTCGTATATGGTAAAAAATTTCCCTACAAAAAATTATTAATATGCACCCCCTTTTTGGGGTAGTTCCCATATAACCCCCTTTTTTATATTAAAATAGTTATGCAATTTGTTCCGCGTTTTGGGTTTGGTTCTAAGACTCTGTTCGCTGAAATTTGGTACAATGGGTTCTTATTGGGTACACATTTTCTCAACTAAAAATTATAAATATAGGTCCATTTTTTCGGGTAGCACCCATATAATTGCACGCCCAATTTTCAGTATTTTGGGGGTTTTGATCGCATTTTCGACCAAATTGGCTGGAATTTAGTACTTTGAGTTCCTATTGGGTAGCAAACCTCTTCACTGAAAATTATAAATGTAGGCCCATTTTTTGGGGTAGCCCTCATATAAGGGTTGCCCCTTTTTTCGGTATTTTGGGGTTCCTGACCTCGTTTTTCAACCAAATGCGCTGTAATCTCCCTTCCAAAAATTATTAATATTCGCTTCCTTTTGGGGGTAGTCCCCATATAACCTCCTTTTTATACCATCCACCCTTGTTATGTATAAAGTATATATATTTTTAATCGTCGTAAAATTCGATGACGATTTATTCATGCCCGTCCACCTATCCGTCTGTTGTAATCACTCTAGCCTTTACAAAATTGAAAGAGATCTCCAAAATTATGAATAGAGTCGTCTTTTGTCTGCAGGCAGGTTAACTTCAAACATCGGTCCACATACCCCCACTTTTCGTTATTTTGAGGCTCTTGAGCGCGTTTTTAAACTAAATTCCATAAAATTGGGCACAGTGGGTTATTATTGGGTACACATTCCCCACTAACAGTTATAAACATATGTGCAAGTTTTCTGGTAGGCCCCATATAAAGGAACCCCCAATTTTCAGAATTTTGGGGATATTAGCCTAATTCGCTGTAATATATATAGCTTCACTTTTTCAGATAGCCCCAATATAACGATACACCCCCCCCCCCCCCACACCGCGGTATTTTCAGGTTTTTTGGTGCGTTTTTCAACCGAATTCGCTGTAGCTTAAACCATTTACCTAAAATCGAACGGAAATATATATGGGAGCTATATCTAAGTCTTAACCAATTTTTAACACACATCTTTCTAGACTTAATTCAGTACGCTATGCCAAATTTCGTGCAAATCGAATGATATATAGGGACTTTGATGCACCATTTATATAAAATCAGACGAAAATATATATGGGAGCTATGTCTAAATCTGAACCGATTTTCACGATATTTCTAGACTTAATTCAGTACGCTGTGCACCATTTACCTAAAATCGGACGAAAATGTATATGGGAGCTATATCTAAATCTGAACCGATTTTTCCCAATTTCAATGGGGTTCGTCCTTGGGCCAAATAAATTATATGCCAAATTTCATCCAATTCGAATCAAAACTGCGGCATGTACTTTGTTTACAATTTAATCGACTTAAAAAGTTATCCTATGCATTTTCTCAAAAGGAACCATGTGTCTATAACGATTCCTTTTGCCTGTTACAAACATGTGCACAAAGACATAATACCCTGTACCACAGTGTGGTGAAGGGTATAAAAATGAATTATATCGGTTCACTTTTAGGTATCGCGCCATATAATAATATTTCATATTTCGGTAGTTTCCCAGAGGTTACCAATACTTGGCCCTCTTTATGTACAGTCTTATATAGCATTGTCCTCTAAATTACAGTATTTTGAAAATTTTAGGCACAAGTTTGATCATAACATGCGTTTTCAATGTTGGTCCACATTTTCGAGTTTTAAGTTTTTAGGTATAATTCTAATTAAAAATTTAAAAAATTGTATTTGGCTTAGATCTGTATAGATCCACTTAATGTTATATCCAGTCCGTTTTTTGCATCCATTGGAGGTTTACTGTACTGTACTGATAGAGTTCTCGTAAAGTATCGATCAAACAATTCCAGATTTATGCTCGCCGGAAGAGTGACATTTTGCAGCAAAAAAAAAGTTATTTTGCTTTTTTGTTTGGTGCATTCAGTTGTGAGTTACAGGGTGTTAAAAATGGGAGTGAACAAAAGGAAAATTCGGTACATTTTACAGTTTTTCTTTGACATAGGCGAAAATGCAACCCAAGCGGCTGAAATTGTGAATGGTGTTTTTGGTTTTACTGAAAAACTATGCTCAGAATTCAAATAATACAGTATGCTGTGCAAAAAAATCGAACAAACAATGGTCTTTGGTGAACCATTATGAAATCGAATATAAATATATGGAAGCCATATCCAAATCTGTAGTGCTATTATGTAACTGCTTTACGATGAAAATTATCGAAGATTGTCGATAACTGAAAAATTTACAGAATTGCTCTACTAGGTCGATTTTTACCAAGTTTAATAGGGTAGGGTAGTATTAAACGGTATTATGAAGATATTTAGACAATTTTCCTATACAGTATTGATTATCAAATATCCCTACCAACAACAACATATACCATATCTCGCAATATACATATATTACGGTATATATTTCATATTGAGATATCAAAGGATATTGGTATAACCCCCATATTATGATACGACCCAATTTTTAAGCATTTCTGAATAGAAAATGGTTGTAATTCAACCTTTCACCAAAGAATATTACATTATTGTATTTGCTGATATGGTTATAATAAGGAAATAAGGAAAAGGGAACGAAATGGAACATAGTTTAGTAGTGGATATACTTATCCATGAAATAATGTTTTATGTTTTTGTTAAGAAAATTTGTATCATACTTATTAGTCATTTGCGAAGAAGCCTAAGGACGAACATTATGAAAATAGTGATAATCCGAAATTTTACAGAGCGTACTGAAGTTTGAATAGCCTAAAGTGTGTCAATTTGTTTTTTTATATCGTCTCAGATTTATATGGTGCACCAAACTCCACATGTTTGTTCGATTGATACGACATTTTGCACAACGTTCTAAAGTAAGTGCAATATGATTTCCTATCTTCTAATGAAAACGGAGTCAACATTTTTTTCCAAAATATTCAGAGTTTTCGAGCTCATAAAGACGATATAATTTCTGATTTCGCAATTATGAACAGCAATTTCATATGTCTAGTTGAGACATGGACTTTACCCCATGAAACGTGTAATATCCCGGGATTTGCAGAAATATGTAGAATTGACTGTGTTCAAGAAGGCCTAAGTAGAGACAGAAATAAAAGGGGGATACTAATTTTTTCGCGATCAGGAATAGCAAAAGACGTTAGAATCTTAATAAAAAAGGACCATACGCAAGGATCTAAAACAATGCAGTATATTGCTATAAAGTATAAAGACATATGTTTAGTGGTAGTTTATAGGAATCCATCTTTTTCGGAAACTTCTTTTCGACAAATTTTATGTAACACGATTGATGACCTTGTACAACAAACTAATGACAAAATATTAATCGTTGGAGACTTCAACATATGTAGACGAACCTCTCGGAATTTAGCAGAGGTGATACTTACTGAAAAAGGGCTAATGCCGCTTTTAAATAAAGACTCTAGTACAACGAAGTATGGAACACACATAGATTGGGCATTTACAAATATAATGTCTGATCGGAGAATTTGCAAAAGTTATTGTACCATACATAGCCATCATGATGGAATAGTTATAGGACTTTAACGCAGACCATACGTAGAAAGTTTTCTTTCTATATATGTACTTAAGTAATTTAATTATATTATCTACAAAACAAAAAAAAAATATATATATATATGTATATATATATATATATATAAATGTATACATATATTTTGATATTAATTAAATTATAATGTATACAACTTATATATTATATTAAAATAATTATCCAAAGCATCGTATATATTTTTATGCTCGATCATAAATCAATACATATGCGGACTGTGGCAGTTTCTGATATGATTCAATATACTGAAATATATTGAAATACATTTCAACAATAATGGATTATGTTAATTGGGTCATTTTATATAAACTAAACTAAAATGGAATAAGCCTTGACGTGGCGGGGGAGCTGAGTACTTTCAAAACTGAAAGGAAACTAATTATTCCATTATATAATAGACGAAAAGAGGGTATGAAAGCTTCAGCCCTACTCCCCCTAGGAATAAGCCGTGACGAGGCGGGGGAGCTGAGTACTTCCGCAACTGAAAGGAAACCAATTATTCCATTAGAAGAAATGTCGGTATAAAAGTTCCGCCCTATGCAACGGGGTGTAGCAAATATGCAGCCCAATATTTATAAATATAGGTACATGGACCAACATAACGTTACCTCCAATCTTCGTTATTGTATATTTTTGCGCCCTGTGTTCACGTCTTTGTTACATTTACTATACATATAACATTCACGCAGTTTAACCTAGCTTTAATGGAAATAACAGTCAGTACACCTATGGTGGAGGGTATCCAAAGTTCGGCCCGGCCGAACTTAACGCTTTTTTACTTGTTTTTTAAATAGGTTTGTGGTCGAAATTCGGCGATTTTCCAAAAATATTTTTTGAAAGGTCCACCATTTTGTTAATTTTAGAGCGAAGTCAATAATCCTAGTTCATACGAGAGCCAGACATGTACTTTTTCTAACACCGTTGGAATTTTCGGATTCCGATGTTCCAGTGAGGAGTTATCATGCCCGCCATCAAAAATAAGGACTTTTCTTTAATTACAAAAAACAAAAACAAAACAATAACAAAAATTGTTTGTAAATTATTTTTCTTCTCTTTTAAATCTTCAAATTTTCTTCGAGTGTATCCGCAGCGCAACACTTAACAGTATTAACCACCCACCTATTGTAACCGATAAATTTCACACAACTTGTTGTGTTTTAGCTCAATTTCAATTCTGTGCTTTTGTTTCCTTGCTAGCACACTGCACTCTCTCTTTTTGTTACATCGGTATATAATGAAATTTGGTAAATGAAGAAAAAGCCATCAACACAAAATCGCAACACCAGCCGACTATCAAGAAAAGGACCAACAACAACAACAGAACCAAATAAGCAACACCATTGTGGTGTTGTTCCATTAAAGTGTAAGAGATGAAATGAAGGTAGACAACAGCTAAACGACAACGGTGCCAGCAACAACCATACCAACAGCAACAACAACAACATCCCAAAGAATATGTCGCTGTAACGCCTACTTGAGACATGTGATAAAACGTTTAAGCCATGTTTACAAGTGAAATTCTATTTTCCAGTTACGACAACAGCTAAAATGGATTGTATTTTGTCTCGTCTCGTCCACAAACTACACAGGCTATAGTGTTTACTCTACAGATTCGTCGCAGCTGTAATGGACCAGTCACCACACCAGTGGTGACATTGCAAATGGCAAGAAATAACATCTGGCCGAGGACAACGAATCATTTTGGCCACAAAAAATATAAAAAAGAAAATGTGGGCTAAAATGTGAAATGAAGTGACAATTAAAAGTTAATTATGGGAATATTTTCAATTTCAAATAAATTGTTGCGAGGGAAAAAGGTTAACAAAACGTAAGGAAAGCTTTTGTTTTTAGCTATTTTTATGGCAAATTATGATCGTTTCTATTAGATAAAGATGTATGCGGTGAATAAATAAAATAATATGTGGGTTGACAATTAGATCTGGACATGGCATGCACTACAATGTTGTGAGGGTATTAAATAAGGATATTAAAATAATTTTTCAACACCTATAGGAGCATGGATTATTATAAACAATTTTTCAAAGGTCCATAGAGGATGTGGTACAGGTTATTATGTCTTTGTGCATATGTTTGTAACAGGCAAAAGGAAACGATATAGACACATGGTTCCTTTTGAGAATATGCAGAGAATCACTTTCTACGTCGATTTATGCAAGTCCGTCTGTCCTTCTGTCTGTCCATGTGAAATTTTAAACAAAGTAAAGGTCGCATTTATGATTCGAACTGGATGGCATTTGGCATAGCTCATTTATTTGACCCAAGGACGGACCCTATTGAAATTGGGAAAAATCGGTTCAGATTTAGACATAGCTTCCATATATATGTATTTTCGTCCGATTTAAGGTAAATGGGGCACCAAAACCCCTATATATCTTTCGATTTGAACGAAATTTGGTGCAGCGTAAAATGTAAATATAGCTCCCATATATATTTTCGTCCGATTTAAGGTAAATAGTGAAGCAAAGTCTTTCGATTTGAACGAAATTTGGCTCAACGTAGTCAATTAAGTCTAGAACCATGTGATTTAAATTTCGTGAAAATCGGTTCAGATTTAGACATAGCACCCATATATATTTTCGTCCGATTTTATGTAAAGGGTGTGCCAAAGTTCCTATATATCCTACGATTTGCACGAAATTTGGCATATCGTACTGAATTGAGTCTAGAATGCTTTGTGGTACCTTTCGGGAAAATCGATTCAGATTTCGATTGAGATTTGAATGACATTATTGCGCTTCGATGAAATTGGTGCAGATGTAGCCATGGCATCCATATGTATTTCAAACGGGTGTCTGTTTGAGATTAAATTTTTAAAAGTGCGACGCACTATGTCGCGAGTTCATATAAACAGCGGCCAAAAATATAAGGAGTTATCGTAAGTTAATAAAATTTGGTACATGTGTTTATTATTGGCCTAAAGAGCAACTGACAAAAAATTGGATAGATCGGACCAAGATTTGGTATACCTCCCATATAATGGGTCTTGAGAATGTCACTCTTTTGGGCCTATAAAATCTTTAATATTCAACCAAATTCAAAACCAATTACATTTAATTAGGCCTATAAAGCAACTGACCTAAAACTGGGTAGATCGGACCAAGATTTGATATACCTCCCATACAAAGGTTCTTGAAAAATCCGCTTTTTGGACCGGTAAATTGTTTATATTCATCCATGTCTTCGTCCAAATTACATCAAATTTGGTCGAAGACAGTAATAGGTGTTGTAATTTAGTTGTTGGCCCATATTTCAGTACCTTCCATACCAAAAGTCCCTAAAAATGTATATTTCTGTACTATAAAATCGTTATATACAGCTAAGTTAAGTATAGTAGTTTTATTTTTGTTGTTTTTATTATAATATAATAAATATTTGATATCCTTTAGTAACTAAAAAATTACCTTTCTATCATTCACAAAATTTTCAAAACACACATCAGAGATATATATAAAATATTGTCCTCCCAAATGTAAGATTTAGTATCATCCACGTTAATCTCGGGCCTTTATTTTATGACTGTTTAAGGATATAAATAAAATCCCTATTTAACTCGGCTTTAACAAAAGTTCGGGCTGCTACTAATTATTTGTTGGCATGACTTGTTAGCATCTTGTGAAAGTCACTCAAAAGGTATTGTACTGCACTTTGCATATCCATGAACAATGTCATGAACTAATATTTTTCTGTATGAAATTTCCACAAAGGTAATTCATGTGCGACCTCTAAATTTAAATTATAAGATTATGTTTCAAATGATCTGATAAATAAGTATAATCTTCAAACTGACTGAAAATTTATTTAAAAGCTATATTTTAAAACCAATTCTCCCATATCTCCGCTTTGAATAACGTTTTTACCACATAATTGCAAATTTTATGTAAAATATTGTGTGATTACGATGTTCTAACTTATTTAATTGTATACTTAACATATTGGACCATTCGCTTCTAACCATTTCATGAATATGCCATATTTTTTCATAAGGTGGTCATCAAAAAAGTTAAATAACTCTTAGGACCGCAGGTCTCCGCAGCTAATTTTTTTATTCCTAATAACACACTTTTCACCACTCAAATAAAAAAAAAATTAGAGCTAAACTTTTTTAATTTTTTTTTTTTCTGCTCCACTAATTTCAAAATTTGTTTTACAAATTTGATGAACTAAGTACTACAAGTATGGACGACTGTATACACCATATAATATCATATACATACAAACTAAAGCGAAACCCAGTTTTTACATCCACAGCAACCAAAATAAACACTTTTATAATAACCGTTAATTTGAATATTCAATAATTGAGCATCAGTAAAACACAACCATTTTTCGAAAATATGGTAAAAAAATCAGTTTATAAATAATTATCAGATTTGAATCTTTGTAGAGACAAAACTACTCGACATATCGGTATAAATTTTCATATTTATTCTAATTGGAGTGTTTTCTATCAATCCTCATCAAAAATTTTGTCCTTCGTGGTACTTGGTTTTGACCATTTTTGCCCGCGGTCGTGACAATGTGCGACGTACCGAATAGCGTGTATCAATTTTGCTATAAATCGTTTTCCATAAATTTGTCTCATGGTACGCAGACGGCTCTAAATCTGCCCGAATGAAATGAACTTTATCATAGGTTGCAGAAAGACATGTGAATGTTCCTTCAAGGGAACATTGACATGCAATTGTAAGGATACATATGTACTATATACCCAAAGTGGTGAAGGCTATCATAGAGTCCTGCCCAGTCCGACTTTACTACTTTCCTTACTGGTTATAGATGATTTTTTTCAAAGCCTATAGAGGCGTGGATTTTTATACAATAATTTTTCCAAGGTCTATAAAGTCGTGGATACAATAATTTTTCAAGGCCTATATAGGCGTGGATTTTTATACAATAATTTTTCCAAGGTCTAGAGAGGCGTGGATTTTAATACGTTGATTATTATAAGGGCTTTAGAGGCGTGGATTTTTATACAATAATTTTTCCAAGGCTCATAGAGGTGTGGATTTTTATACAATAATTTTTCCAAGGCCTTTAGAGGCGTGGATTTTTATACAATAATTTTTCCAAGGCTCATAGAGGCCTGGGTGTTTTTACAATCATTTTTCCAAAGTCTATTTAAACAATTTAAAGTTTTTATACCCTACACAACTATGTTGTCAGGGTATTATAGCTTTGTGCAGCCCCAAAAGTTTGTAACGCCGCGAAATATTGGTCCTAGACCCACCTTTAAGTATACCTATCGTCATATCTCGACTAGCTGAGTCGATCTAGACATGTGTGTCCGTCCGTCCGTCCGTCTGTCCACTATAATTTGTAAACACGATACAGGCCACAGTTATGGACCAATCTTCACGAAATTTTGCATGTAAGATGGGTTCTGGCCAATGAAGACCCCTATTGTTTTTGGTAAAGATCGGCTAAAATTTAGGTGATGAAATGGACCAAATACTAAATTTTTGTTTGTTTTTCTGGTCGCTCCAGAGGCCGCAGTTATGTTCCGAACATCGTGAAATTTTACATGGAGAAGGGGATCGCGCCTAAGAATAAGAATACCTGTTTTGATAAAGATCGGTCAATATTTAGCGGGTCAACTGGACCCTGACTTTTGTGTGAAAAATTACAAATGTTTTATTCTGGGGCGTATATACTTGCTCCTAAGGGACATATACTCGAAATGTTGATAGTATGTCCAAGATGAGTTGTTGACCTTCAAATTGATACCAATATATGGCTGTATGTAACCCGATGCGGGAGTTATACGTAATTAAGTAAATGTGACTATGTGCATATTATTACTATTACTCCATTAGAGGACGAAAATGTCGCGCTGATAGCTTCGAAATTGTACATGAACTTCCGATTATGGTCAAGGGCGACGCCTATAGTTTTCGGTGAAGTTGAGATTTCATTCAGGGGGTGCAATGAACCGAAAACTTTAATTTTGTCAGATTTTCTAGTCGCTCTAGAGGCAATTATTATATGCAGGTCATCACATATTTTACAAGGTGAAGGGGATCTGATCAAATACCTAGAACGGCTGTTTAGATGATGATCGGTCAATTTTCCGAGGGTCAAATCAACCAAAACCTAAAGTGACCAATTTTTTTATTTTATGGCGTAAAAATTCACTTCAAGAAAAAATATTTTGGAAAATATGCAAGATTTAGAAAGAGAAGTTGTTGATCTATAATCGGTAAAAAGGTGCAAATATCACGAAATATTGCCCAGGCTCAGAATATAGAACCGCCGAAAGTCTGCTTTTCGTGGTAGTTGTGTAGGGTAACATATGGTCGGCCCCGTCCGACTATACTGCTCCGCTCACTGGTTTTTCTAATAGTTATTGTTGTTGTCTTAAAAAAAATAAAAAAAACCTATCAACATATCAGCAATTGTAAAAAAATATATTTATACAACATTCATCGATAATAACATCACTTGTAAATCCCATGACAAACCTTAAAAAAATGTTCCACACAGATTGAGAAGATTTGGCCACTTCCATTTGACCCAATTTCCATCAGAAAAATAAAAGAATAATAAAAATATATTCAGCCACTAACTAAGTTACAATTATTTATAAATATTTTGGCCATTCATTATTATTATTGCCAGGTTGCCGTTTTTGTTCGTCCATCCATTCGTCCATTCATTCAGTTCGATGTTATTGTTCTGGGTCTCATGTATTTAATGCTTAATTCTACTGTTCTCTTTTTTTCTGTAGCAATTGTAATTTATGTGTATCTCACAAAAATCGGAATGTAACTGAACGGCAGCACTTTTTGTTCCTGGTGGCAGCATAAAACATCCAGAGGAAACAAAAAAAAAACGCTTCAAACTCTGACGTACTGATGGCTTGTTTTGGCTTTTATACTGTAATTTGTTTGTTGTAATTCTTTTTGTAGTTGTTGCTGATTTTGATTTTAAAATTTTTGCAGTGGTTTTTATATTTTACTCTTTTTTTAGGGGTTTATTTTTCGCGGTGTGTACTTTTTTCGGCAGACCGCGTGTCAGTTTGTAAATGTTAAATGGAGATCGATGGTTAAACGTGGCCTCATTAATCAAATGACACACATTGTATTTACCCCCGAGTGGCTGGTTGGTATAACAATGCCGCCAGTCTACCTACCAATCAACCGCGGCAAGTCCACCAGCTGGCAGAATGGTTGGCTGGCTGGTTGGTCGGTTATATGGCTTTGGCCAGCAATGCAACCTCCAAAGTTCACAAACGACGACAAGAGTTTATTTGTAAATACCAAAAACAACAACACCAACAAAAATGCAATGCATAAACCTTTAAATTAAGTTAAGGATTCCAATCCGCCACAAAAAAAGGTTTGATTTTTATTTTCACTTTATCACGCTTCGTACAGCGTACAACAGATGTAAGCTAAACGTTTATGGATCATTACATTAAAGATGACATTAATCTCGTATTTGAGTGCTCGGCAATTTAACCTTAAACATAAATTGTGCCACGTAATTGCAACGAACGAACGGACGAATTCGGAAGAAAATTGGTGTTGGAGAAAAGTGTTAATTATGACATTTTGTTGCAACTAAATTGCTGGCTTTGCTGGGAAAGCTTTGGAAAGCGATAATAATAATATGGGTTATATATATCTTACCAGCAACATGACATCTTTGATAGAGTTCGATTGGAGGAGGAAAAAATGAAGAAAAAGTAAAACATTTTTACGATAATTTCTATTTTGCTAAAGTTTTATTTTTATTTCTTCACAATTCATGAACAACTACAAGTTCATGGCTTAACCTTTAGACGCCATACCGTTATATGTTTGTGAAATTTAACTTCAGAACACTGACAAATTAATTTTTAATTCACCATAACCAACATAGAGAGATTAGTTGGTGTGTCATACAACGACAACACTCTAGAAAAATGTGGTTTTCTTTGCGTTGGACAGTGGTTTTATTGCGAATTTTTATAGAGAAAATTTTCTGCTGGATCGATTGGTGGATTGTTAAAATAATTTTCGAAATTTTGCAATATAATTATGTTGGACCCCGATAAGTCGAGTATTTTTATACCCTACACAACTATGTTGTCAGGGTAATATAGCTTTGTGCAGCCCCAAGAGTTTTGTAACGCCGCGAAATATTGGTCCTAGACCCACCATTAACCCTTTCACGTATTTCCACGAGTCTGACTCGTGGTACAATTTCTGTGCCTAAAGTGATTATCACGAGTCTAACTCATGGTGTGTAGAAGTGTACATTTGATGAAAAGAGTGCAATTTGCCCGTTATTTTCAGCTAATAATGTGAACAAAAAATGCAAATCAGTTGTCTAATTATCAATTATGCATCAAAACCGGTTTACTTAGTGCAAGTTGTGTGCTAACAGTTGGAAGCGAACTTCGTTGCGCTAATTGATACGTCAAAGGGTTATGTATACCGATCGTCATATCGTCGAAAAATTACAAAATTTGTATTCTATAGCGTATATATTTACTCTTGAAGGAAATGGAGCCGAGAAGTTGATAGTATATCCAAGAGGAGTGGTTGGCCTTTAAATTGAAACCAATTATATTGTCGTATGTACTCGGATGTTGGAGTTACACTTAAATATTTACAGGTGCTGACGTATTCTGATATTATTTAATAAACCGCTTTGAAATGTTCCATGCGGTTCCTGTTGTGGTCAATGACAACGCCTATAATTTTTGGTGATAATCAGATAATAATTTTGGGATGAAGTGGACCGAAAATTTATTTTTTTGTGTTTTTGTGTCAGTATAAGGAAGGGGTGCTGCTGACCTCTAATCGGGCAAGAGGGTGCAACTATCATGAAATATTACCCAGGCTCAGAATAAAAATCAGCAGAAAGATAGTTCTGTGGTAGTTGTGTAGGGTATCGTATGGTCGGCCCCTCCCGACTATACTGCTCCGCTTACTGGTTATAAAATAGTTTTGTAGGCATACAGAGGCCAGAATTTGTAAATGGCCTCAGAAGCGTGGAATTGTATAGAATAACTTTTATATGTAGATAAGAGGCGTGGATGTTAATAAAATATTTTTTCGAAGGCCTATAGAGGCGTATATGTGGATAAGAGGGGTGGATGTTAATAAAATATTTTTTTCCAAGGCCTATAGGGGCGTGGATGTTAATAAAATATTTTTTCCAAGGCCTATAGAGGCGTGGATGTTGATAAAATATTTTTTCCAAGGCCTACAGAGGCATAGATGTGGATAAGAGGCGTGGATGTTAATACAACATTTATTCCAATGCCTATAGAGTCGTAGATGTGAATAAGAGGCGTGGATGTTAATAAAATATTTTTTTTCAAGGCCTATAAAGGCGTATATATGGATAAGAGGCGTGGAGGTTAATAACATATTTTTTTCAAGGCCTATATAGGCGTAGATGTGGACAAGAGGCGTGGATTTTAATAAAATCATTTTTCCAGAGCCAAATAAAAATGGATTTGTCTAAATAATAATTTTCAAGGACTATAGATTTTACTAAAATATTTTTTCTAAGAACTATAGAAGCGTCGATTCTATAAAATGAATATAGAGATGTTGATTTCATAAAGAACATTTTTTCAGGGCTACATAGCAACGTTTAGCCTCATCTTCCAAACAAAGTGTATATAATTAGTCGTTCCGGATTCTAGTAGAGCGAAAAATATCGTTGATAAAATTTAAATTTTTGCATTCCATTTCTAGAAGCTATAATTTTGCATAACGAGTTTTTGGAGGGAGCAGCTTTTTCAGAAAATTATCTATATAGCTCTACATAAAGGTCCAACTCATTTTCAGCAAGTTGAAGGTTTTAGTGGCTGGAATTTGAGTAACGTTTTAAACAGAATGATCTTTATATATATCCTTGTTTTGGCATATCCCCACAAAGATTACCGACCCATTTTGAAGAAGTCATTCGTTATATGTCCCGCCCTATTTTCGATATTTTGAAGGATTTATCTGCATTTCCTCACCGATGTGGCCGAAATTTGGCATACCGGATTTTCGGTGAATAAACAACTTCTTCTTCGAAAATGATTATACCCTTCACCACACTGGGGTACAGGGTAATATGTCTTTGTGCATATGTTTGTAACAGGCAAAAGGAAGCGAGATAGACACATGTTCCTTTTGAGAATATGCATAGAATCGTTTTCTGAGTCAATTTATGCATGTCCGTCCGTCCATCCGTCCGTCTGTTGGTGTTAAATTGTAATCAAAGTACAGGTCGCATTTATAATCCGAATTTAATGAAATTTGATACAGCTCATTTATTTGGACCAAGGACGAAACCGATTGAAATTGGGAAAAATCGGTTCAGATTTAGATATAGCTCCCATATATATTTTCGTCCGATTTATAGGTAAATGGGGCTTTAAAGTCCCTATATGTCTTTCGATTTGCATGAAATTTGGCACGGTGTACTCAATTGAGTCTAGAATGACGTGTGTGAAGTTTCGAGAATATCGGGTCAGATTTATATATAGCACACATACGTATTTTCGACCGATTTAAGGTAAATGAGGCTGCAAAGTCCCTACATATCTTTCGATTTGCACGAAATTTGGCATAGGGTACTGAGTTAGGTCCAGAATGATGTGTGCTAGGTTTTGATAATCGGTTCAGATTTAGATTTAGCTCCCATAAACTTGCAGGCTATGTAATACTAAAGTCTCCATTCGAAATCCTCGACCTTAAATATTGGCCGATTATTTACTTGAGAAACCATATCATTCGATCAATGTTGATCCGACTTTTTGTCTTGCCTCCAGTGGCAGCTTTCGTCGGAATGAACGACCTTTCTTTCCAATTTATCTACTATACAAGCCTGAGATATTAAAATGTGCAATTCCTAAAAAATGCATACATTGATCCACAGTGCAATGAACTGAAAACACGCACTTGTAACCCACCCATAATTTGGTGACGGCCAAAGACCAAATTGTTGTGTACTAAATTGTGTTTTTGTTAACGGCAAACTATTTTCGAAATGTTAAAAAAATAAATAGAGGAAGATCCAACATGATGTTAAACCGTTACAGCAAAACACTTGCCAGCATGCGAACGATGAGACCATGTGTGAAAATTTCTTAGGAAACCTCCAAGATTGACCAGCATAGAAGATGCTATGTACATTATAGCCCAATGGAGTGAAGATACATAATGGTTTGATCTTTTTGTTGCCATCATAGTCATCTACCCCATCAAACCAATTTCTCGCTTTAAATTTTCGTTCGTAAAAAAACCCAACTTCATCGTGAGGATCTTATGTTACAGTTGCCATCTATGCAAAGTATTAGTGAAATTTTGGAAGAAAGATCAAGACAATGTCCATTGTTTGGTGTGAATGAATGGAGACGATTGCTCTTAGTTAGTTCCGCATTGCCACAAAAGTTGTATGTGGGAAAGTTTTTCCTTGGTGAGTGTCATCAAGGAAGTAATTTGTTTTTGGCGACATCTTTTTACATTGTTGCATTCATATATGAACTCATTTGTCTTATTGTTATTTCTTGTGGAACAATTTAGTTAAAGGCGACATCGAACTCGGCCGATTTTCTATCCCGGGCGAAATATATATTTGTTAGATAGTTTTAAAGTTGAGCCCATTTTTTTCGAGCTGATTCCAAATTTTGTTATGGTTGCTTATTAGCACCTCCTGGCGTTTTTAATACGGCATTCCAGGCTCTTGTTACATTGCAGAACATTACAAATGTGGAATCATGTGTGGGCTAAGGCCCCAAAAAAGTACTTCCAAATTTTCGGTATTTCAATGGTCCTAAGTCCTGAGTTTGACTTCTTTGAAATAATAATATTTTTAAAACCTTAGGCCATTGAACCAATATCGCTTTCCAATTACTCCTCCATCATCAACATGTTTTGATATCATGGGCGACATTTTGATTGCCTTTCTTTCACACCGAACAATAAAAAAGTGAACAAAAGACAGACCTTAGAAATTTGATACCAAATCATTTTCACACTATCATACATCATCATTTCCCAAAAAAAAAATCCCAAAAAACCCATAGACTTGGTCTATCCAGTGGATAAGATCTGTAACTAAATTAAGCCTGCTGTCAGTTCAATTTCGTGGCCTGTTGTAGTTTTTTTTTTTCAGTTCCATACATGTTCTCCTTCCATTGTGGCCATATGTATGTTACTTTGCCGCAACCATATCCTTTTCTATCAGCGCATTCATTTAGACTGTCAAATTTATGACACAAAAATGTTAGAACCACGACAAGCTGGTACACAACAACAACGTACCTCTACTCGTACATACATATCTGTGTGAACTCATTGTGGGGAGCAGCATGTTGTTGGTTGCATGCGGCATGTTCAAATTGCTGTTGCCCGCAATCGCCACATGAGTCAATAAAAAAATGCGACACCACACAACACCCAATCAGTTTTTTACGATACGATACATGGCGTATGTGTGTGTGTCACTTGCATCAGGAATTTGTTCGTATTACTTAAAAGTAATTAATTTTTTTTGTCTTGTTTTGTCATTCCAAATGGGGGCGTTTCAGGAAGAAATCCGAGAAGTAACTAATCTTTGGGGATTTTTTTGCTTGGGAAGCAAGAGAATTGAAAGAGTTATTAACCTTAAATGAAAGGAAAATAAAAATTTATTTTTTATGTTTCAACTCACAGGAGGTTGGTGCTCCCCCGAAGCAACAACATGACAATGTGCGAAGATTATGTAAGTGAAAATGTATGTGCTATTAATTAAATTAATGTGGAAATAAAATTGAAGGCGGGAAATAGTTGCATGTCACTTGTGATCGAAAAACATTGAATAATAAAATTACCAACATGCCTCCTGCAAGGACCTCAAAGATGGAACTGAACAAATAATGTAAACAATCAAATCATGGGAAAATTTTAGGAATTGCTGTATCCTCGCTATAACATTTTTTATTTGTTAGATTGTGAAAATAGAGAGACATTATATGTTCATGCTTTATGTTTGGAACTAATTAAAGTAATCACTTTTGATTCAATGAAATATACATATTAGGGTTAGGACTTTTTTACCTTTTTCACAAGTGTTTGCCTATTAATGACTAAGAAATGTTTATTACAGTAAACTATTTTAAAACATCCCCTTTTTGTAAGAATACTTTTATTTTAAAATCATAATGAAAAGGTCATAAATAAAAAGAGCCGGACGGAACTTTAGATACAATCCACCATACATTTACTGATAGTTACGTATAATATAGGTTCTAAGACCATGTGGACCAGTGTATGCGGGCTACGAATTGCTTGTGATAAATTTCTATTTATTTCAATCTTGGGTACGAAATGGTCCACACTACCCGACTTTGATTATAACCTTCACCACACTGTGGTGCAGGGTATTATGTCTTTGTGCATATGTTTGTGACAGGCAAAAGGAAACGTAATAGATACATTGTTCCTTTTGAGAATGTGCATAGAATCACTTTCTGAGTCGATTTACGCATGTCCGTCTGTCCGTTCGTCCATGTATTTTTGTGAACAAGGTGCAGGTCGCATTTATGATCCGATTTGGATGAAATTTGGCATATTTCACTTATTTGGCCCAAAACCCTATTGAAATTGGGAAAAATCGGTTCAAATTTAGATATAGCTCCCATATATATTTTCATCCGATTTTATGTAAATGGTGCACCAAAGTTCCTATTTATTTTTCGATTTGCACGAAATTTGACACAGCGTAATGAATGAAGTATAGAATTATGTGTGTTAAGTTTCCCGAAAATCGGTTCAGATTTAGATATAGCTCCCATATATATACTTTCGTCCGATTTTAGGTAAATGGTGCACCGAAGTCCCTATCTATCTTTCACTTTGCACGAAATTTGGCACAACGTAATGAATTAGGCCTAGATTGATGTGTGCTGAGTTTCCTGAAAATCGTTTCAGATTTAGATATAGCTCCCATATATAGTTTCGTCCGATTTTACGTAAAAGGTGCACCAAAGTCCCTATATATAGTTCGATTTGCACGAAATTTGGCACAGTGTAATGAATTAGACCTCGAATGATGTGTGCTGAGTTTCCTGAAAATCGGTTCAGATTTAGATATAGCTCCCATATATATTTTCGTCCAATTTAAGGTAAATGGTGTACCAAAGTTCCTTAATATCTTTCGGTTTACACGAAATTTGGTCTAGAATGATGTTCCTTTAAAAATGCGACGTCTGTTTGGATTCATCTGTTGAATATATCCAAAGTGGTGGAGGGTATCATATAGTCGGCCCCGTCCGACTTTCCTTACTGTTTTTTTTTATAAAAATCATTTTCGGCATTTTCTAAGATATGGGAGTGGTCCATTAAATTCATAGTCCACATTAGCCGAAGTTACTCTATATGGGATATTACAAATAAGTGAACCCATGAAAACAATGTTTCCCAATGATTTATTGGAAAATACTGACGACCAGAAAAAATAATTTAGGATATCAGGAAATCCTTGCATTTGAGGTATATAGTGGCTTTGGCAATATTACTTCTATTAATGTGAGGCATATTTTTGTCTGATATGTTAGCCCTTAACCGACTCGGCCCCCTTTTCAAGAAATTATTGAAAACTCACTTAAAACTTCGTTATAACAGGGCTGAATATTCTACCAAAATGTTGGCCATGAAGTTTTATTATAGGCCCCAGAATAGACCAAAACTCAGAAATCAGCATAAACGGCAATATCTTAACAAAAAGAAAACTAATTATAGGATTTAAAGATGAAGATGATTGTCGATGACAATCAAAATATCGGAAGAATAAAAAACTAAATGAAACAGAACCAAACGTTTTCCATTGACCTTTAGCCGAAACATCAGCAAAAACATTAGGAACGATTTTTGTTAACACCATATTTATTTGTAAAAAATTATATCCAATTTTGGTAAATTAAAATAATTTTACCCTTCACAACTACGTTGTCAAGGTATTATAGCTTTGTACAGCCCTAAGAGTTTGTAACGCCGCGAAATATTGGTCCTAGACCCACCATTAAGTATACCGTCATATCTCGACTAGCTGAGTCAATCTAGACATGTGTGTTCGTCTGTCCGTCAGTCCATTATAATTTGTAAACACGATACAGGCCACAGTTATGGACCAATCTTCACGAAATTTTGCATGTAGGTAATGAGTTTTAGTTTTTGTTAATGATCGGTTAATATTTAGAGGATGAAATGGACCCAGACTTTTGTTTGAAAAATTACAAAATTTCTATTCTATGGTGAATATATTTACACCTGAAGGACATATACTCGAAGTTCTGGTTATGGTCAAGGCCGACGCCATAATTATCGGTGTTGTTGAGATGATATTAAGGGAACCCCCACCATTCTCGGTTTCAAAAAATTTAATTTTGTATTTTGATTTAATTCGAATCTACACTAATTCAAGAATGTTCCTATGAAATTTCAAGTGAAAATCTCAAAAACTGTTGAAAATATAGCCGATTTATTGTGCTAGCATCAAATTTTAAACCAGCGTTTTCCTTTCCCTTAAGATGACCCGAAAACTTTGTTTTCTTGTCGCTCTAGAGGTCATTGTTACATGCAGAACGTTACATATTTACGGTGAAGACCAAATACATAATAAAATATTCACTTCGGAAAAACCAAGATTTGGAAAATACGCCAGGGTTAGACGGAGCTGTTGACATATCGGTCAAGAGCGTGCAAATATTGCTCAGGCTCAGAATATAGAACAGCTGATTGCTAAACGAAACCGTGGACCGATATATCCCATTTGCAATTCCCAACATCCTAGATGTAATAGCACTAAGTTAGCCATAATTCAGAGCTATGTTATTGCATTATGTTGTAGTAGATTGTTCATGCTCTGAAAAATAATGTCCAAATTACAGACACTGGAGTTTGAAAACTAGACTAGGAACGTCAACATACCGAAAATTAAAGGGGATTTTTTTTTTTTTTTTTTGAATAATTTCTGGGGAAAAGTATTTAATTATGCCACTTCGATGAGAAAATTCGGTTTAAATTTGTTAATACCGAAAATGAGCCGCGGGACCTTTATGTGGGGACGATTCCAAAACATGGCCAATATAGACAGTTTTCCACAAAAATGTACCGGAATTCTAAATTACATCTAATTAAATGAGAAACAATGGGGTCCTACACTTATATGCCGAAGAGGTGTCCTTAGTATTATATGAGAGCTACACCAAAACATAGACCGTTATTGATAAGTAAAAAATTACTCAAAAAACTGACCAATTCTGTGAATAAATGCGCCAAAGGGGGGATGCCAAAAAAAAACCCCTTTAAAACTCGAAAAACGAAACAATTCTGTGAATGAATGCGCTAAAGCCCCCCAAAATACCTAATAATGTGGAATACCGTTATATTAGGGCTACCCGAAAACTTGAGCCAATTTTTGGTAGTGAAATTTTACTTGTAAAAACTGCAAAATATTGAATTTAGCCCTCATATGACGATGCCTCCCATTATATGAAATTTTACCGATTTTGGGTACGTTCTTAAACAAGTGGGCTCTAATCACTCCCAATTTTTGGTATTTCGATGAAAAGGTTCTGGCCAAATTTTCTAACCTGAGAGTCTGAGTTTTATATTTCCTTTCTTCCTGACAGAGATTTGCCATATTTGCAACCATATAAAATCCTGATCGAGTTATGAGTTCATATAAGTAACTATGAAACGTTCGGCTCCACACAATCCATTTCATAATTTTTCCTCCGGATTTCATTTATGGTCAGGCCGGAACTCGTCTGGACACACAAATGCAATTGTGAACCTCTACAAATAGAATTCCTATTATTTGTCATTGTAACATCCTATGGAGCTGTGTATGCCACTCTATTCTATATGGATGAAATGCCAGCATTCACATCATCAGTCTCTGCCTAAGTAACGACAACAAACGATAACATTATTTGCCCACATCCCTTTTATTAGATGGCGAGTGTTGCACTAAGACCCAAACATATTGTTTGACATTTTTGACACAATGTGTAATTGACACTCACTGGTTATATGTGATTCTGTCCTGTTCTATTTTCACCTCTAATCGTGTATGACGAAGTGGTGTGCAAGATGTCCAAAGGGCCTGCGAATGGGCCTTTGGTACGAATTTGGTCATTTGATATTAAACATATAGGGTTTGATATTGAATGTGGGATGTATGGCTATACGTTTTGGTAAAGCCCCGCCATATTCGGTATTTTGAATTTGTAGCATTTCCCTTTCGGAAGGGGCAATATGGCATATCAGGTTCAAAGAGAACAAAAACTTCATCGCAGGAAATATGCTATATTGATACGTGAAGCTTTCAAAGGATTGTTATGTTGTATTCTATGTTCGACGACTGTAAAACACTTATTTGCAGAAAACATTCACTATTGGTCCATGTTTTGACATAGCCGCCATATGAAGGAATCCAATAGTAAACATCAAGTCCTACCAGTCCATGTAATATTCAAACTTACAATATTTCAAATATTTCACTTTCCATTACTGCAGATGGTATTAGAAGTCCGTCATGACCTGGAGAATGACGTCTGCTTTCATTTGTTTTCCTTTTTTGCCTAATGGCGTCGTTCATAAGTCTCGGCATTTTTTTCATGTTACGTCCCAGGATTGCTTTATAAATGTCATAACTTTCACTCATATGATGGGCAGCAGGTCTCTGTTATGCGTTCATTTATCCAATCCAATAATATGATAGCGGTGGGTAGAAGATGCTGATGAACTGTTAGGTCATGGATACACTTACACTGATGATGTGGTGCTATATGGAGTGGTACAGCCTGTCGTCTATTAGAGTAACACACCAGCCTCCCTCCTGACACTAAAACTATGACAACAATGATGACAATGTTTCTGCTGAAAATGATTTATTTCATCACTTGTTATAATTAATGATGAAACAGCAGACTAGAGTCAGCAGCAACAGCAGCTTTTTTTCTCGAAGATTTTGAACTTATTGTTCAAGTGGTGATGTTCATTTCCTGATGATGACGACGATGATGGAACTGCTGGTGTCCAATGGATGAATGTAACAAATTGGTATCACTTGCTGAGGGCTGGAAATTGTCACTCCAGCTGGTATGCAGGCGACATATCCAAGGGGAATACATATGGGGGTGGAGTTTTTGTCAAGTGAAAGTGTAAAATATAATCGATTTGTTGTTGATGACATGTTGTGCACTCCAAGTCAATTTGAATTTTAAATTGCCATTGAGGTCACAACGAATAACAAAGCAAAAAAAAATGTGGAAAACAAATCGCAATGTAACGCCAATGAATGCATGCGGATACATAGTCAATTAATGGTCATTGGACATATGTGACAAGGAATTGCATATTTTGTGTCAATTTGTCTGAAATACAATTAGGGTTCGCCATACGATTGGAAGTGAATTCTATATCTTCATACACTGTTTACATAACTAGTACTTTTATAATTTATAAAAATAAGTAACGAAATATTCAAATTCGACACCATAAGGTTGTGATCGCAGAATTTTGTGAGATCTGAAATTTTGTATATAGGTTTCTCTAGTCATGGATGGCGAAAATAAATATTTTCAGATAAAAAACCAGTAAGGAAAGTAGTAAAGTCGGACGGGGCCGACTATATGATACCCTTCACCACTATGGGCATATTAAATAGGACTATTAATATGAAATTGGATGAAATAAAATATATGATATTTATCTAAATGTGAG
Source organism: Musca vetustissima (assembly GCF_032173495.1). NCBI lineage: Eukaryota > Metazoa > Arthropoda > Insecta > Diptera > Muscidae > Musca > Musca vetustissima. The sequence continues at coordinate 44,192 of NW_026888066.1, read as the reverse complement.
TCTACCTAGATCTATCCACAAACACGTTATTCGTTTGTTGCAATGGGGAAAAAGTATGCAAATCGACTTCAAACAAATATAAATAGGTCGTCCGTTGGGCTATGTCTGTACTTCTAGAAAATGCAATTACGTAATTCTATGCTCAATTTTGTACCTTGTTCAAAATTTGATGTAAATCTGACTAACATGAGGAGTTGGTTCCTTGGTGCGTCAATTACTGAAAATCAATCTATAATAAAAGGGAGCTATATCTAAATCTCAACTGATTTTCACGAAACTTGACACACATCATTCTGGACTAAATTTACATTAAATCGGACGAAAATATATATGGAAGCTATATCTAAACCTTGACCGATTTTCACGAAACTTGACCGACATCACTTTAGGCTCAGTTCAGTACGGTTTGCCAAATTTCGTGCAAATCGAAGGACTTTGGTGCACCATTCACATTAAATGGGACGAAAATATATATGGGAACTATATCTAAATCTGTACCGATTTTCTCGAAACTTGGCAGACATCACTCCAAGCTCAGTTCAGTACGGTTTGCCAAATTTCGTGCCAATCGAAGGATATATAGGGACTTTGGTGCACCATTTACATGAAATCGGACGAAACTATATATGGGACCTATATATAAATCTGGACCGATTTTCTCGAAACTTAACTACCATCACTCCAGGCTCAATTCCGTACGGTATGCCAAATTTCGTGGAAATCGAAGGATATATTTATGGACTTTGGTGCACCATTTACATAAAATCGGACGAAACTATATATGGGAGCTATATCTAAATCTGGACTGATTTTCACGAAACTTGGCAGACATCACTCTAGGCTCAGTTCGGTACCTTATGCCACATTTCGTGCAAATCGAAGGATATATATAGGGACTTTGGTGCACCATTTACATAAAATCGGACGAAACTATATATGGGAGCTATATCTAAATCTGGACTGATTTTCACGAAACTTGGCAGACATCATTCTAGGCTTAATTCATTTTGCTGTGCCAAATTTTGTGCAAATCGAACGATATATAGGGAATTTGGTGCACCATTTACATGAAATCGGACGAAACTATATATGGGACCTATATCTAAATCTGGACCGATTTTCTCGAAACTTAATACCCATCACTCCAGGCTCAATTCCGTACGGTATGCCAAATTTCGTGGAAATCGAAGGATATATTTAGGGACTTTGGTGCACCATTCACATTAAATGGGACGAAAATATATATGGGAACTATATCTAAATCTGTACCGATTTTCTCGAAACTTGGCAGACATCACTCCAAGCTCAGTTCAGTACGGTTTGCCAAATTTCGTGCCAATCGAAGGATATATAGGGACTTTGGTGCACCATTTACATAAAATCGAACGAAACTATATATGGGAGCTATATCTAAATCTGGACCGATTTTCACGAAACTTGGCAGACATCACTCTAGGCTCAGTTCGGTACCTTATGCCACATTTCGTGCAAATCGAAGGATATATTTAGGGACTTTGGTGCACCATTTACATAAAATCGGACGAAACTATATTTGGGAGCTATATCTAAATCTGGACTGATTTTCACGAAACTTGGCAGACATCATTCTAGGCTTAATTCATTTTGCTGTGCCAAATTTTGTGCAAATCGAACGATATATAGGGAATTTGGTGCACTACTTACCTTAAATCGGACGAAAAGATATATGGGAGCTATATCTAAATCTGATCCGATTTTCACTTATTTCACTTATTTGGTCGAAGGACGAACCCTATTTCTTGGGCCAAATAAGTGAACTGTGCCAAATTTCATCCAAATCGGATAATAAATGCGACCTGTACTTTGTTCACAAAAATATAAGCACAGACGGACGGACAGACGGACATGCGTAAATCGACTCAGAAAGTGATTCTATGCATATTCTCAAAAGGAACTATGGGTCTATCTCGAGTCCTTTTGCCTGTTACAAACATATGCACAAAGACATAATACCCTGTATCACAGTGTGGTGAAGGGTATAAATATTGGTCTATGCCTGCCCTCCTTTGTAATTTGACATCTTAGATTCTTATTGGACAGGAAACTTCTTCGAAAAAAATGTCAATATAAGGTTCTGTCCATTTACAGGACTTTCATGGTTTTGACTCATTTTTCAAACGAAGTGCAATGCAAGAAAAATATGATAATCGCTTGGTGGCAAGTCCGGACTGTATGGCGAATGCATCAAAACTTCCCAAGCAAGTTCGCGAAGTTTCTGGATATGTGTGGCCTAGCGTTGTCCTGGTGGAACACGATACCTTTACTATTGGCCAATTCTGGCCGTTTCTGGTCAATTTCTATCTTCAAACGGTCCAGTTGTTGACAGTAGAGATCCGAAATAAGAGTTTGGCCATATGGAAGCAACTCATAATAAATAATCCCCTTCCCTTCCCGTTAGTCCTGGTTTGGACACCGATTGAGGTGCTTCACCGCTCAGGGTTATCGTATGTGATGCATTTCTCATATCCAGTCACCATCCGTTTAAGAAATGGGTCTATTTCATTCTGTTAGGCCGATGCTTCGCAGTTGGAAATTCGATCCATCCTATTTTTCTGTTAATTGGTATGGAACCCAAACATCGAGCTTCTTTTTGAATCCAGCTTTGTGTAAATGGTTTAAAACAGTTTTATGATCAACTTTTAGCTCCTGGACGATGTTACGACTAACATGCCGATCAACTTCAAAATAATAAAGAATTACGACCGGATTGAAGTATGCAAAGTTTTGTTTTCGTCATGCACGGTCACTTATTAGTCCAAGGGCGAACCCTATTGAAATTGAAGGAAATCGGATCAGATTTATATATAGCTCCCATATATCGGCTGTTCCGATTTTATGTAAATGGTGTCAAGGTAAATGGTGTAAATGCTGTCAAGGTACTTCCTGTTGAGACAACATTTTGCACATCGTACTGAATTAGACCCAAATTGATGTATGCGAAGTTTTGTTGGAATCGATTCAGATTTAGATATAGCTCCCATATAGATTTGTCCGATTTTATGCAAATGGAGCACCTTACTGCCAGTATCTTTCCGATTGAGATAAATTTGTTCACAGCGTACTGAATTGTGTCCTGTTTGATGTATGCGAAGTTTTGTTGGAATCGAATCGATATTTAGATATAGCTCCCTTATATAGTTTCCTCCGATTTTATGTAAATAGTGCACCATACTGTCAATATTTGTCCGATTGAGACAAAAGTTTTGCATAGCGTATTGGAGTTACTACAAATAGACATCCGTGAAGTTTTGTTGTTCAGATCTAGATATAGCTCCCAAATATATTCTGGTGCGATTTTATGGAATCGGTTATAGCTCATATCCTCCAAAGATGCTATGTCTATGAAGGGTATCATATAGTCGGACCCGTCCGACTTTTGAACTTTCCTTACCAATTTTTAGTATTGCAAGTTCCAAACGGTTCATTTTATTTTCTTTGAATTTACAATAATTCGAAATAAAATTTAGTTTTCTGGAATATTTATTTTTTTTATCAAATTGAGAGTTTGAAATATTTTGTTCCTCTTCACACCATACATCAGAAGGCCAGACAAATTCTCACTCATGCATTTGTTTTCATAGATGCTCAACATTTTATCACTTTAGTCAGACCATATAATTTGACGTTTAATTTGCACATACATTTTGCCATTTCAACAACATCTCCTATTTGTAAGAGTTTGCGGTAATGCGAACAACTAAAAAAACATCGACAACAGCAAAAAACTGTGAAATGTATTTTCTAACTTTTGGGTGGGGGATTTACGACATGAACAAATGACGTTCGTTCACCACCCGTAGACTGCTGCATAACATATTGACTGTATGTCTACTGTTGCTGCTTCAGCTCCTCCTATATAAAGTGTAAAAAATTTAGAAACCCGAAGAAAAAAAAACACATAACGCCAAGTTGCACTAATTAATACTTGCAACAATTGCAGAAACAATTTACAACATGTTGTTTAAAAATAAGAACACAACAAAAACAACATCGACAACACCGCCAGCAAATAACAGCATTCACCACCAAGTACTAATTAATCTAAAAATATCATCAACTCATAAAATTACAAATGACTTCTTAGAGCACGGCGAATAACGACAGCAGTAGCAGTGCAATTTCAAGTTGTAGTCAATTCATTTTCATATCATCAACCCAACTGACTAATTTAAATGGAAAAGGCTAAGTGAATATATGGATTTTATTGCGGAGGATTTGTAAAGAAGAAGTGTAACTGTCGGATATATCATAATTCATTATTTTGATTTAATAACACAAAATGAGGAGATTCATATTTGGAATTTGACCTCCACGAGAAAAAATTAGGTTATGGTGTAATGGCAAAATTTGAACAAGGTAATTTTTTTAACTAATTAACAATTTATAACGGCGGATATTGCAGTTTGAGATAAAGCAATATCCTGACACAACTCTTTAAGGTGCTCATCAGTGGAATCGTACGCACAGTTCGCCGATTATAGAGACAAAATCAGTGAGATAATGGATTTTGAAATCGGAAGGACATACATGTTTCAGGCGGCTTCAGTCTTTGTGTGAATAATAACATTTAAAATACATGTAATTTTTTTCTTTATAGGCTAGGCTATGCTATGGCTAACTTTTGGAAGGAAGATTTGACACCCAAATAGAGCCAACTGGGTTAAATAAGCGCCCATAATATCCAAAATATCGGATAATGCGGGGGTACCGTTACATGAGGTTATAATACAAAGTGTAAAAATATTGATAATTTATGGGTGCTATTCCAAAAACGTGAACCGGTATCCCATTTTAAATTCCAAACAAACTAGTAGTAAAATCAATGTCTGTGCAAATTGTCAAAACTTTTTCTTAAATATTGCGAGGTCTATCGTAATTTAAACAGACGGAAGGACATTGCTAAATCGACATAGAATTTTATTCTGATCATGACTATATGACATGACATGACATGACTATGGAAGTCCTTTTTTCATATTAAAGCCATTTTGTTGGTTCTCAACCTGCGAATGGTTCGTAACGCTTATATAGAGGATATGCCCATAGTTTTAGACTCAACATTTTTTGCATAAATGTGTTCTTGTAGGTTAACAATAACTTATAGAATGAAGCTAAACCCTCACAAATACCGAAAAACTACGGTAATTCTATATGGGGCTATGTCCAAAATTTGATCTAAATAATGCCACCCTTATAAACCTCCTTATGCGAAGGTATAGTCCCCGATGTGATCTACCCCGAAACAAGGTTCCATATTGAAAAATTTTGTAAGGTAGATTTACTACCCGTTGAGAATCTAAAATATAAACAGTGTGGTGAATGGTATAAAAATAGAGCCAAATCGATTGGAAAACGTGTACAAAGGAGATTTCCTACGCAATGAAAATCAAAAATATAAAATTAAAGCCACTTCGATTGTAAAAAGATATTTGTGACGTGCTGTAAATAGTAGTCCAATATTTATAATTACACTCTACACAACTATGTTGTCATGGTATTATAGTTTTGTGTGGCACAAGAGTTTATAACGCCGTGAAATATAGGTCCTAGACCAACCGATCGTCATATATTGATTAGCTGAGTCGATCTAGACGTGTGTGTCCGTCCATATGTCCATTATAACTGGTAAACACGCTACAGGCCTCAGTTATGGACCAATCGTCACGAAAATTTGCATGTAGGACCGTTTGGGGCCAAAGATCCCCATTGTTTTTGGTAAAGATCCGTGAATACTTAGGGGGTGAAATGAACCAAAAAAATATTTTATATTTTCTGTTTATTTTATATTTTCTGTTTTTCTGGTCGCTGCAGAGGCCTCAGTTATGACTCGAACATCACGAAATATTACATGGGGGAGGGAATTTGGTCACAGAATAAGCATGAGAGTTTTGATATTCAGCGGATCGAATGGACCAAAATTTTTGTGTGAAAAATTGCAAAATTTGCGATATATATTTCCTTATAAAGGACATAGACCGGAGAAATTGAATGTATATTCAAGAGGAGTGGTTGACCTTACAATTAATGCTAATTATATGTATGGGTATAATCGGATTTAGGAGCAGTACTTAAATATTTAAATAAATGGCCCGAAAACTTTTTTATTTGGTTATCTAGACGCCACTGTTATCAGCCGAACATCACAAATTATTGGTTAATATTAAGCGGGCCAAATAATTTTTGTCTGAATCTTATGTCGTAAATGTTCACTCAAGAAAAACATGATTCGGAAAAGATTACAGAGTATGAAAGTGGAGCTGGCGAAATATTGACCTGGCTGGGAATATAGATCCGCAGAAAGTTAGTTTCCAGTGGTAGTTGTGTAGAGTCAGCCATGTCCGACTATACTGCTCCGCTCACTGGTTTTTATAACCTTCACCAATCTTTGGTACAGGGTATTATGTCTTTGAGCATATGTTTGTAACAGCAAAAGGAAACGAGATAGATCAATGGTTCCTTTTGAGAGTATGCATAGAATCACTTTCTGAGTTGATTTATGCATGTCCGTCCGTCTGTCCATGTATTCTTGTGAACAAATTACAGATCGCATTTATGATGCGATTTAAATTAAATTTGGCACAGCTCACTTACTTGGCCCAAGGACAAACCCTATTGACATTGGATAAATCAGATTTAGATATAGCTCTCATATATATTTTCGGCCGATTTTATGTAAATGGTGCATCAAACTCCCAACATTTGTCGAACTGAAACAACATTTTACACAGCGTACTGACTTAAGTCCAGTTTGCCGTACGTGAAGTTTTATTGAAATCGGTTTAGACTTAGATATAGCTTCCATATATAGTTTCGTCCGAATTTCAGTAAAAGACCCAAAGTTAGGCCGATTGACACACAATTTTGCACAGCGTACTAAATTAGTTCCAGATTAATGTATGCGAAGATTTGTTGTTCCATATACACGAGATAAAATGGTGGTCAGCGCACTGTGCTGCAGCATACCAAATTGTATATGCGACGTATGCTTAATTAGTTGCAGATTTACATATAGTTCCACATACACTATTTTGCTCGATTTTATACAAATGGTACACATGAGAATGGGATTGGCATGCAATTTTTCATAGATTTAAGAATGGTTTGTGTTTCGCCGGTTCCATTCCAATGGTCCTCTAAAAAATTATATGTTTGTTCTATCTACAGGATAGTGTATATTATCATCTCTAGGATGTATCCAAAGTGAAGAAGGGTAGCATATAGTCGGCTTCTGGGGACTTTTGAACTTTCTTACTGGTTTTTTGTTAGGAAGGTTGTCTATCCAGTGAGAACTCAAAGGTGGTCCCACCCATTCTCTATATTAACCGGCAAGCAAAAGCGAATTCCAAAGTTTCATAGTATCGAATATTAGCTGTACTGTTTGTGCAAGATAAATTGCGATTTCGTCTGGCAAACAGACGGACATGGTTAAATCGACATGGAATTTTGTGATCACGAATACATACGAACTTTTGCATGTTGTACCTATAAGTTTTTTGAAATATCTTCATATTTAGATATTTTTCGTCAGATTTCATTAAATTGTGCACCAAATGCCCAACTACAATCCTTTTTACAAACTCACCAAGTTTCGATGTATTTATATCTAAATTGTTGAAATCGGTTAAGATGTGGATCAAAAGGGTATAGTGTACATAAGCATGTCTTAAATTCGTAGGTATATATAATTCTAGGATGAAAAAAAATCTCATTTTGGTGATTTTTCCGTACTTATTTCAATTTTTACTTAAGTCTATCTATCTAAGTTTAAGATTAAATCTAATTTCCTAATTATTGCTGCCACATATTTATAATTTTAATTTCAAAATACATATACTTAATATGCAATAATAGATACATTTTTGTTAACCTTTGTCTTCAGTTGAAATATTGAAATAAATGAAAATAAAGCATGATCTATTGACGCCCAATTATTTGGAATTATAATTGTTTGTATGAATATATGTATGTATACACGTATATTAAGCAAAGTACTTATAAATATTAAGTAATTTTCGTTTTTAAGACGATATTCTCCAGCACCGATAGGTGTGTCTTTCCTTTCTAACGGAAACATTCGCTTGCCTAGGTTCGGTTGTTGTTGTTTTTGTATTTTAACCTGCGGGGCTAGTTATTTGAATGACGTTGACTTCAAACAAAAATAAAAACTTCAAAAAAGAGCGCCCGAAACCAACAACTTTCAAAGCTAACAGAAAAGAATAAAGGAAATAAGCCAAAATATGAATCAGAGGCCAAAATGTAATTGTTCGAAGTTGTGGTGGTGGTGTGAGGAACGTGGGCTATACTCGTAGCTTACATATGACTTGGTCGATATGGACGTTAGCATAACTAAAGCGTCGTCATTTATAATTAACGTAATTAACGTAACATTTTTTTCTCCTCTGTATAGTTTGTCCGAAAATGCGTGCAGAAAATTGTTTATCATATTTCATTCATAAATCTATCAATTTTGTAAAAACAAAACCTGAATGTATTTCGGGGTGTTAGATTTCTCACCGGTCGGCATTTCAAATGGAAGTTTGTCTTCTTAGGGCTAAGTTCACAACCACTTACTGTTCCACACCGTTCGCACTATAAATGGGTGCGAATATTAATGTTAATTGACAGCCGGAAGAATGGTATTATTCATGTGGAAATTTCAGTTTCTATTTTGACTTAAGTCTTAGACACAGCTGCCAAAATACAGCCCTTTATGTTAGACTCTGACTCCAATAGACAAAAAATGATCAAATGTATTTTATTTTTGTGTGTTTGGCGTAACCAGATAATCACTTTTATCCGCCAATTAAACGCCTTCTCTAACACGAAACGAAATAGAGGGTGTTAGGAAGTGTGAAATAATAATAGAATAGGGTTCTTGTGCTAACAACAGGGTGTTTAAAATGATAATTATTTGAAAAAAGAATATGAAAGAAAATAGTCGGTGGGGCCAGACCATGTACTATCATAAATCAATACATGTATATGTGTAAATATGGACATATCAATCTGGAAGGAATGCCTCACTTTTCAGAATTGTTTACACACAAAAAACCAAGAGTGCCAAATTACAGCCAATACGCACCTGGAACCATGAAAATATTGTCCTATTATAACAAGAGCCAGAAATTTAAAATCTTAAACCCCGAGCTAAAACCTTCAAATACCTAAAAATTAGGCTATACCATAATGATCCGATATATTCTCTTTTTATGCCTAAATGTCTTAGGAGTGGTAGGAATGTAGATAAGATAGAAATTTAATGAGATCGACGATAGAAATACAAGTTTCAGAGTCGAAAATATGGGCTTAATCAGGGCTGATCATGGTAGAAAACTGAAAATTTCGTCTACCGAATAACAGCTATATTCAGCAATATTGGATAACCCCTACACACGGAAAAAATCAGCTAACTATTTTGAAATAAAAAAGGGGTTTATAAGGGTACTACCCCTAAAAGGGGGTGAATATTAATAATTTTTGTTAGGGAGATTTGTTACCATATACGACTACAAAATTCCAAATTACAGCGAATTCGGTAGAGAGCCGTGCTCAAAAGCCCCAAAATACCGAAAATTGGTGGGTACCATTATATGGGGGCTACCGGAAAAAATGGACCTATATTTATAATTCTTAGTGGAGAGATTTCCTACGCATTAAGAACTCAAAGTTCCAAATTTCAGCGAAATTCAAGAACAAATTTCAAGAACCCCAAAATACCGAAAATTGGAGGGTACCCTTATATGAAGACTACCCGAAAAAATGGATCTATATTTATAATTTTTAGTGGAGAGATTTGCTATGCAATAAGAACTCAAATACTAAATTTCAGCGAATTCGGTTGAAAACCGTGCTCAAGAACCCCAAAATACCGAAAATTGGGGGTGCCCTTGTATGGGGGCTACCCGGAAAAATGGACCCATATTTATATTTTTTTGTGGAAAGATTTTATACCCAATAATAACTCAAAGTACAAAATTACAACCAATTCGGTGAAAAAATCCGGTAAAAACCCCTCAAAAACTGAAAATTGGTACCGTTATATGGGGGCTACCAGAAAAAGTGGACCTATATTTATAATTTTAAGTGGAGAATTTTGTTGTCCAAAAAGAACCCATTTTACCAAATTTCAGCGTATTCGGTTGAAAAACGCGCTCAAGAACCCCAAAATAGTGAAAAATTGGGGGTACCCTTATATGGGAGCTATGTCTAAACGTGGACCGATATAGCCCATCCTCGTACTTGACCTGCCTGCAGACAAAAGACGACTCTATGCAAACTTTTGCGCTCTATCTCAATTCGTTTAGACGCTAGAGTGATTACAACAGACAGGCGGACAGGCTATATCGTCATAGAATTTTACGCTGATCAAGAATATATATACTTTATAGGGTCGGAAATGATTATTTCGATGCGTTACAAACGGAAAAACAAAACTATACCCTACATACTACGGTGGAGGGTATAAAAAACAGTAAGGAAAGTAGTAAAGTCGGACGGACCGACTATATGATACCATTCACCACTATGCATCCTACCAGACGGTGCATTTATGAAGGACCACTGGCTTTTAAAATATGTAATATTTATCTATATATGAACCGACTTAAGACAATCGACACATATACCATTCTGCAAAAAAAACCAGTAAGGAAAGTAGTAAAGTCGGACGGGGCCGACTATATGATACCCTTCACCACTATGGGTATATTAAACAGGACTATTAACATAAAATTGGATGAAATAAAATATGTGATATTTATCTAAATGTGAATCTACCTAGATCCATCCATAAAGTATGTCAATCGACTTCAAACAAATATAAATAGGTCATCCGTTGGGGTATGTCTGTACTTCTAGAAAACGCAACTACGTAATTCTATGCTGAATTTAGTACGTTGTGCAAAATTTGATGTCAATCTGACTAACATGAGGAGTTTTATGCCCAATTTACTTGAAATCGGGCGAAAATATATATGGAAGCTCTATCCAAATATTAAGCGATTTCAAACAAACTTGTCACAGGTTAGGTTATACTAATTTCAGAACGTTTTGTTTCTATTGGTTCCTTGGTGCGCCAATTACTTAAAACCAATCTATAATAAAAGGGAGCTATATCTAAATCAGGACCGATTTTCACGAAACAAGGCAGATATCACTCTAGGCTCAATTCAGTACGTTATGCCAAATTTCGTGCAAGTCGAAGGATATATAGGGACACCATTTACATGAAATCGGACGAAACTCTATATCTAAATCTGGACCGATTTTCATGAAACTTAGACATAATTCTAGACCTAAATGATTAGGCTGTACTAAATTTCGTGCAAACCGAAAGATATATAGGGGCCGTTTACATTAAATCGGTATATATATATGGGAGCTATATCTAAATCTGAACCGATTTTCCCAATGCCAATAATAAGTTAGCTTTTTCTACCCTCCACGATTTGAGATAGTGCTCTGAAATTTGCACATACATTGCTACTACTCCTAGGTTCACTATTTAGGGTAGCCATATAACCGTACCTCGCAATATGAGAAGTTTTGACGATTTTTCAACAGAATGGGTTGTAATTGAACAGAAAATATCCGTACCAAATATTATCAATATTGGCACATATTTCAGAGTACTGCCCATATAACGGTAGCAATAAACATTCCATATTTTGAAGATCTTGGGCACGGTTTACAACAGAATATCTGTACTTAAAATTATCAATATTGGCAAGTATCCAGGTAATCCCTTCATTTAATTTTATATATTGGATGATCATTGAGTAGAAAATGTTCCTTAAAAAATTGTGCAAGCTTCGGAAAAGCCTCCATATAATGGCACTCCACATTTTTGGAGTTTTGGGCACGTTTTTCAACCTAATCAGCTGTAATTGGTTGTTTTATTTGGTAGCATGAACCCTACTTAAAATTGTCAATATTGGTCCACTCCTCTGTATTTTGTTTGGACACGTGTTTCAACCAAATTAGCTGTAATTTTATATTTTAAATGATCAGTGAGTACAAAATCTCCTTACAAAGAATTATCAATATTGATCCAAGTTTCCGGGGAGCACCCATATAATGGTAACCCCAATAATTTCTCATATGCTGTCAAATATTCCTACCAAAAATGTATATATCTCCATTCCCATTGTAGTAGCTAAAATATGTCATTCCGGGATATTGGAGGTGAGACACATTTCTGCGAAAAATTACCTATTTAGGTCCAAGTTTTGATATAGCAATACATACAGGTCTCGCCCCATTTTCAATACATTGACCTAATCTTCTCATAGAGTTGGCTATAATTTGGCATAACATCATCCCAGAAGTTATGCACTATATCTAAAGGTTCTTACTCCCGTTTTCCAATCTGAGTGTGATCGGTAGTTGGCATGTTCAATACGAATAGGTAACATCGGATGGAGGTTTTGGTACAACCATCAAATTAGATATTATGCTATTTTTCTAATTTTGCTGGTTTTTTGTCGGTTGTTCTCTTTACAGCTGAACTTAATGATAGATTTTTGCAAAGAAAATATCTGGTATATTAGTTTTCTCTGTGATACACATTTTTGGTATGGGATATATGCGACGTGGTCTGTTTATAAGTTCAAAGATATTGAAAAACGATTAGGCATTTAACCACCTGATTTCATATTTCCCGTTGCATATCAACATTTCATTTACTTTAAGGAACAACATGTTCATATTATTATTTTCAAACATATTAATCTAGGGCATGGATCTTAGAATCCGAATATCCTGAATGGCCACGAACTCGATTCAGAATGTCTTCTGATTTTCCATCCTTGCATTGGTCCCAATATGTACCTGTATTCTATGGAAAACGTGTAAATACAATGATCGCGTGTGCATTCAATAATATACTTCTCAATTATTTTTTGTATTCTCCCAAAAAAATGTTTCAATACAATGTCAATCCAATTTAAAAAAAAATTAAATATTTTGAAAAATTTTAATAAATGACAAATGTATGCTTAAAGGAATGATACGCTACCAATTTTCGCTCAAAATACCTCAAAATAACAACTACGACGTGGTGCTTTCCATATAGCTCGATACTAAATTCGCGGAAATGCAAATATGCTTCAAAATATTTTTTGCAAATTTTTCGCGATTTTCAAATTTTTCTCACCTTTTAAACCTTCCCTGAACATCCACGAACACTTCAACATTCAACATTGCCGGCCCGGCAAACGTTGTCTTGCATAGCAATATTGTTGATGTATAATTCACATAACGATAGCCCAATATTAAATAATCTTTAAGATAGTGCTCTGAAATTGCGGTATTGGTATTGGTGAGGCACCCAACCATTGAGCTTATTTTTGAATCCAGCTTTGTGTGAATGGTTTAATTTTTAGCTCCTGGACGATGTTACGACATGCCTGTAAAATTCGATCGTTCCACCGGTCTAATGGATTTCTTTTTCCCAAACCTAATATTAGGGATACTTATTGGGCAGAAATTCTCCCTAATTAGAATTTTCCATATTGACTCAAGTATTCGGATATCCCCATCTAACGGCATCCCTTAATATTCGGTATTTGGCTGCCATGTTATGTTCGCCCAAGGTTTCAAATATCCCCCATGTAATAGTAATCCACCTTTTTCGATACTGTGTTCCTATTATTATTATTTTCAAGAAGAATAATCTAGGGCACGTGTCTTAGAATCAGAACTCTTTCTGAATCTTCAGATTTTCATCCTTGCATTTGTTCCAAAATGTACGTGAATTTTATGGAAAACGTGTACATACAATGATCGCGAATTCATCTCAATTATTGTTTTGCATTCTCAGAAAAAAAGTTTCGTTACAATGCCAATTGAATAAAATAAAATATTTTGAAAATTTTCAATATTTGACAAATGAATATTTATTTTTTCATAACATTGTTTTTCATAATATTTTTTTTCATAATATTTTTTCTTTTTTGCAAATTTTTCGCGATTTTTAAATTTTTCTCACCTTTTAAACCTTCCCTGAAGCTCTACGAATATTTTAAGACTAAGATAAGAAAAATCCGTACAATTTAACATCGACAGACAGACGAACGGACGGACGGTGACATGCATAAATCGACTTAGAAAGTGATTCTATGCATATTCTCAAAAGGGACCATATGTCTCTCTCGATTCCTTTTGCCTGTTACAAACATATGCACAAAGACATAATACCCTGTACCACATAGTGGTGAAGGGTATAAAAACAAAATGGTGGCCCACATTACCCGAAGTTACTCTAACAGATTAAAGATAACTGGCTGTGCAAAGTTTTGTTCAATTCGGACGCTCTATTCGCCTGATAATCGATCTATAAATATTGAATATGTTGACCCTTTGTGCAAGACGTACCAAGAGGAGAGTACAAATGTGACCCATTTTCGGATTTTGTCTAGGCTTGGTAAATATAATAGGTTGTACAATGTTTGGTTCGGATAGTCCGTTGGCATGATATTAAAAAATTAATTTTCAGGAGAATTTTGATCGATTAGATTTCAACAGCTCCTGTAAACACGGTTATTGACCAATCGTCACGAAATTACATGTATTGTGGGTTCTGGCCAATGAAGACCCCTATTGTCTTTGGTAAAGATCGGCTAATAGTTAGGGGATGAAATGGACCAAACAAATGTTTGTTTGATTTTCTGGTCGCAATTATGGCCCAAACATCGCGAATTTTCACAATGAGAAGGGGATCGGGCGAAAGAATAAGCATGGCTGTTTTGATAAAGATCTGTCAATATTTGGCGGGTCAAACGGACCCTGACTTTTGTGTAAAAAAATGACAAAATTTGTATTCTACAGCGTATATATTTACTCCTGAAGGACATAGACCCCAGAAGTTGATAGTATATCCAAGAGGAGTGGTTTATTGTCGTATGTGCTCGGATGTGGGAGTTAAACGTAAATATTTACATGTGCATACGTATTCAGATATTATTTAGTAATGCTCAGATAATAATATTGGGATAAAGTGGACCAAAAACATTTTTTTGAGTCGATCTATAGGCCACAATTATAAGCCGAACATCACAACACAACCCACGGTGAAGGGAATATGGACAAGTAATTAGAAGGATTATACTGAATATTAGTAATATTCGGAAAATATGTCAGTGTAGGGAAGTGTGCAGTCGACCTCTAATCGGAATAAAAATCCGCAGAAAGTTAGAGTTTCGTTGTAGTTGTGTAGGGTATCTTATGGTCGGCCCCGTTCGATTATACTGCTCCGCTCACTGGTTTTTTATTGAGTAGGCTGATATATACATATGCAGCCCATCATCAATATGGGCCTATGTTGTGACATTGTCTCCTATAAAAACCCATTAAGACATTTTTAAGGTTTTAGGCTCATTTTGTCATAAAGAGCCTAACATATTACATCTACCGCTCCAATTTCGGTATTTTCAAGATTTCAGCAGAAACCTTGAAATCCAGAAGTAGTCGTAACACGGTTCTTAGAGTCTGAATAACTTTATTAAAGAAAATTGTCGGCATAAATCCATGTTGGGTATGAAGGGTTCTACAGAGAGTTCCTACGCCTGCCTATACATTTTTGGTAGATTATAATACTCATTGCCATGCACTGTATTATCTACATTATATTGGCGAGAACAAATAACATTGCCACTTCAATCGTTGCGGTTTCAGGATAATTATTTCTTCTCTTGTTTGTGTATGGGTGTGTGTGTTATTGCCATTGTATTGAATGTTTTAATGAACTTGATGTGTGAAATATTTCATTGTGTTCGATATTCTCTCGCGGGTTTTCTCTTGATCAGTTGTTGATTTCTTTTTTTTTTTTCTTTTTTGATATTTCTACTGTTAATGTGGCTTCACAGTGGATGTCACTGCTACTGCCAATACCGCAGATGATGTTGCTGCATAAAAAAAATATTTGTGGTTTCATTGCAATCAAGTGAAATTAATACGTTTTTTTTTTCATTCCTTTGAAAATAAGCAAACAAGGATAAATCAATACGCCTAAATATATTCAATACTAAATTAATGCATATGAAGTTTCAATTCCATTCATTATGAAGTTTCAATTTTGTCTGGCAGTCTAGTCGCTCTAGGCGCCACAATTACAAGCTGAACTAATTTGAATGGCTGCCATTATCATATATAAGTGGGCCAAATGAACCAAAACTTTTTTATGTAAAACTAAAATATGCCCGCAACTTCGTTAGCGAAGGTAGGAAATATTTAAAAATGTATTAACATATTATTTTATTTTCAGAGAAAACTGCATATGTCAGAAAAACAATCCACACATTATTATCGACCATAAATTAAATTTGAGTACCTTTAGTACCAAATTTCATTATTCGAGCTCTAAAGGTTCACCCAAATCCAAATTTTCTAGTTAGCACACCTCATATCCATAAGTACCCTCCTCAACCATCTAACTAAACTCCTCAACATTCCAACTCCATAGGTTCACCCATAATTCAAATTATATCAAATTAGTACACAAAACCTCTTACTTGCCCCAAACCTACACCACCACAGTGATCCAAAGTATAAGTATCAGGATTCCAATTCTGTCGGCCCAACCACAATTTAAATTGTACCAAATTTCTAAAACTTCCTACTTAACCCAAACCAACACACCCACAGTTATCCTAAATCTAAGTTTCAGGATTCAACCAAATTTAGTACACATTAGTACACATTTCTAAAACTTCCTACATATCTCTATCTTAGACCTCAATAGTGATCCTGATTCCCAATTTCATGATTCTAGCTCTATTGGTTCACCTAAAAGTCAAATTGTACCAAATTTAGTACCATTTAGTACCCATAAGTATTACTTTCTTAAACTGTATCCTGACCCCAATCCCATACCCCTACAGTGATCCTGACTCCAAATTTTATTTTTCCCGCTCTATAGGATCACCCAAATCCAAACTGTACCGATTATAGTACGATTTAGTACTTTTCGTACACATAAGTAACAAATTTCCAAAACTACGTTCATATCCCAATCCTACACTCCGACGGATTCCAGCTCCATTTGTATCTCCAAACTAAATTTGTACCAAATATAGTACCATATAGTCCTTTTCGTACACGTGAGTACACGCTTTCAAAACCGTCTCCTTAAATGGACCCTACTTCTCAACATTAATTCACACTCCAAATTTCAAGTTTTTAACGCTATCCGTTCACATGATACAGAATTGTACCAAATTTAGTACATTTTCGTACTTTTGGGATAAGTATAGTTCGAATTTCCAAAAACCCACCAAACCAAATTTCAGAGTTCTACCTCTACCGGTTCGCCAAATACAAATGGTATCACATTTTGGTACTTTTCGTACCGTTCTAGTACGAATTTCCAAAAACCCAGCCTTATCTGTCACCTTTGGACCAAGAGTGACCCTCACCCAAAATTTCAAGATTCTACCTTTTGCCGTTTCGTCTGGGCGTTGATGAATCGTTAAATCAGTCAGTCAATCATTTTACTCTTTTATTAGTATAGTACTTTTTTAGTACATTTCGTACCGTTCTAGTACGTTGATGAATCGTTAAATCAGTAATCATCACTTTACTCTTTTATTAGTATAGGTAACAAAATTTGAATCTTATGGGTTCTTACGATGTAGAAAATCTGCGTACTAAAAAGTATTAATATTGGTCCACTTTTTTGTGGTAGCTGATTGTGGTAGCTTTTTTGTGGTAGCTACGTCAAAAACATAATTTAGTTTTTTTCGAATCTACACTAATTCAAGAATGTCCCTACAAAATTTCAAGTGAAAATCTCAAGAATTCTTGAAGATGTAGCCGATTTATTGTGTCAAGTAACGCCAACAGTGATTCTCAAACTTTAAACGCATTTTCTCGAACCAGTGTTTTTACTAATGGCGGGCACGATAACTCAAAAACTGATAATCCTATCGGTTCCAAATTTTGACATGTTTCTCCAAATTTTGCAAATTATTTGTCTTCTCTTTTAAATTCACCGTCATTAGAATCAATGAAAATCTTGAAAATTTGAAGTCGAGAATGGGGGAGGTCCCCTTAAAAGCCCCAAAAGTTTGTAACGCCGCGAAATCGATTTAAGTATACAAGACATGTGTGTCCGTCCGTCCGTCTGTCCATTATAATTTGTAAACACGATACAGGCCACAGTTATGGACCAATCTTCACGAAATTTTGCATGTAGGATGGGTTCTGGTCAATGAAGACCCCTATTGTTTTTGGGAAAGATCGGTTAATATTTAGGGGATGAAATGGACCAAATATTAAATTTTTGTCGGTTTTTCTGGTCGCTCCAGAGGCCGCAACAATGGTCCGAACATCGTGAAATTTTGCATGGAGAAGCGGATCGGGCCAAAGAATAAGCATGCCTGTTTGGAGAAAGATCGGTCAATATTTAGCGGGTCAAATGGACCTTGACTTTTGTGTGAAAAATGACAAAATTTGTATTCTATGGCGTATATGTTTACCCCTGAAGGACATATACCCGAGAAGTTGATATTATATCCAAGAGGAGTGGTTGACCTTTAAATTAAGACCAATTATATTGTTGTATGTGCTCGGATGTGGGAGTTACACCTAAATATTTACAGGTATCTCCGTATTCGTATATTATTTAGTAACCCATTATCACTCTGGAGAGCAGAACTATAGCGCTGATCGCTTTGAAATGTTCCATGAGGTTCCAGTTATGGTCAAGGACAACGCCTATCATTTTCGGTGATGATCAGAAAAACATTTTGGAATGAAGTGAACCGAAAACTTAATTTTTTGTGTTATTTTCGAGTCGATCTATAGACCTCAAATGAAAGCCGAACATCGCAACACAACCCACGGTGAAGGGAATCTGGACTCGTAATATTCGGAATATATGTTAGTGTGAGGAAGAGGTGCTGTTTACCTCTAATCGGGCAAGAGGGTGCAAATATCACGAAATATTGCCCAGTCTCGGAATAAACATCCGCAGAAAATTTGATTTCCGTGGTAGTTGTGTAGGGTATCGTATGGTCGGCCCCGTCCGACTATACTGCTCCGCTCACTGGTTTTACAATATGTTTTTATTTAATTCACTGATTAAATTGTTTAAAATCGCCCACTTTTATTATTATTATTATTTACGCATTTTTTAATGCGCTAATACACTTTGGTGACCACCATATTTAAATAACATTTAATTTCACATTTTGTGGGTTTGACTGCAAATGCTCATACGCACACACACACATACGGTTGCATGTTTGTGTTTATTTATGCATATATGTGTGTGTATATTTGTTTTCATTACATATATTTTATAGTCCCTAATGATAATAGTTCATAGAGTAAATATTACACAAATCCACCCACACACAAACACACATACCTATGGACACATAAACCGCGTTTATGCAAACAACTGAACCGCATTGACCGCCATTAGAATCAATGAATTCATATGGAAAAGTGCATTAAAGCAGCGGCAGCAGGAATAGCAATAACAATAAACAGAAGAAGAAAACAAAAAAAAACATTATTAACTTGCTTTAAATAGCCTCGATGCATCCTCTTTAACCGGCTGGCTGGACGACTGGCCAGTCGGTCGGTCAGTCGGTTGCTTGGCATCATTACTCATTTAGCGTAATGCTGTGGGTATTGTTTTAAATTGCCATCAATATTTATGTATCGCTTAATTGCTCCGGCAATAAAATTAATGTCAATTAATTGAAAATAAAATGTTATACATTTAAAAAGTGGCAATTTTGTAGTTTAGCTATGTGTAAGTGTATGTAGTTTATATGGGATGATTTGTTTTCTTTGCTGTAGATGAGGGTAACATTTTTCAATATTATACATTTAAATATACATATTGATGTTTTTGCAATGAATTGAATAGGTTTTCTAAGGGTGTAAAGTTTGATATAATATCTATATATATAAACCAGTAAGGAAATCAGTAAAGTCGGACGGGGCCGACTATATGATACCCTTCACCACTATGGGTATATTAAACAGGACTATTAACATGAAATTGGATGAAATAAAATATGTGATATTTATCTTAAAGTGAATCGACCTAGATCTATCCATAAACATGTCATTCGTTTGTTACTATGGGACAAAATTATGTAAATGGACTTCAACCAAATACCAATAGGTCATCCGTTGGGCTATGTCTGTACTTCTAGAAAACGCACTACGTAATTCTATGCTCAATTTTGTACGTTGAGCACAATTTGATGTCAGTCTGACTAACGTGAGGAGTTTGATGTCCAATTCACTTTAAATCGGGCGAAAATATATATGGAAGCTATATCCAAATATGAACCGATTTCAACGGAACTTGTCACAGGTTAGGTTATACTAATTTCAGTACGTTCAGTTCCTATCAGCCATATATTGATTCCTTGGTGCGTCAATTACTTAAAATCAATCTATACCGATAAATCCGATTTTCACGAAACTTGAAACACATCATTTCCGATTTTCACGAAACTTGAAACACATCATTCCGGACTAAATTATGTGGAAATATATATGTGGGTTTTGTGGTACACCGTTTACATTAAATCGGACGAAAATATATATGGGAGCTATATCTAAATCTTAACCGATTTTCACGAAACATGACAGACATCACTCTAGCCTCAATTCAGTAGTTTATGCCAAATTTGGTGCAAATCTAATGATATAGGGACTTTGGTGCACCATTTACATGAAATCGGACGAAACTATATATGGGAGCTATATCTAAATCTCAATTTCCCAATTTCAATAGGGTTCGTCCTTGGGCCAAACAAATGAGCTGTGTCAAATTTCATCCAAATTGGATTATAAATGCGACCTGTACTTTGTTTACAATTTAACACCAACAGACGGACGGACGGATGGGCGGACATGCATAAATCGACTCAGAAAGTGATTCTATGTATATTCTCAAAAGGAAATATGGGTCTATCTCGTTTCGTTTTGCCTGTCACAAACATATGCACAAAGACATAATACCCTGTACCACAGTGTGGTAAACGGTTGAAGCGAGAAGCTTGAAATTTTGAGTGTGTTGTTGTTGGTGTGTAGGTGTGAGATAAGGCTGGGTTTTTGGAAAAAAACTTTACTAAATTTAGTTCTAATTGTATATTTATTGAAAATATATTGCTAGAATCTTGAAATTTTATACGGTTGGAAAGTGGTGTTGATGAGTTAGGACTACTATTGGAGCACAGGAATGAGGTAGCTTTAAAAAATCGTACTTATATGTACGAAAAGTACTAAATTTGGTGTAAGTTGAATTTTGGGTGAACAGATAGAGCTGGAGGAATTAAAATGACTGTCGGATTGAGGTAGTTTAGGAAAATCGTACTTATTGGTACGAAAAGTACTATATGGTACTAACATTTTAGTACAATTTGGATTTTGCTTGAATGAATAGAGTTGAAAACCTGAAATTTGGAAGTAAGATTACTGTTTAAGATTGAGCTATAAACACATCTTTGGAAGTTCGTATTTATGTGTACGAAAAGTACTAAACGACACTAGATTTCGATTTGGGTGAACGGAGAGAGCTGGAAACCTAAAATTTGGAATAATGGTTGCTGTTGGAATATAGAATTGATATATGGAAGCATAGTACTTATGTGTACTATATTTGGTTATGATTGATGTGATTATGTCTGAACGGAGCTGGACTCCAGAATTTTGGAATTAAAATTACACTTGGAGTGTAGGATTTAGGTAGTTTCGAAAATTCTTAATTATAAAAGCAAAAAGTACTAAATGCTACCAAATAGTTTACAAATTGGTTTTGTGTGAACGGATAGGGCTGAGATCCTTAGATTTTGAATTTAAATAACAATTGAAGAACAGGATTGAGATATGCCGGTAGTATTGAAAATTCGTAAATATATGTACTAAAAGGTACTAAATTTGGCACAATTCAGATTTGGGTGAACGGAAAGAGATAGAAAACTTAAATTTGCAGGGTTATGGTATTAGTTCCTTCTTTCAATTTGTAACCCAATGAGGAGTTCTTTCATTAACAAAATGAATTGAATCCTGAAAGTTGCAACTTAGGTTACTGTGGGAGTGTAGGAAAAGTACAGAATGGTACCAAATCTGATACAATTTATGGAATTTGGACTTATGATTATTGGGGTTTGGAATATGGGTACGAAAAGTACAGAATGGTACCAAATCTGGTATAATTTGGTTTTTAATGAACAGACAGAGCTGGAATTCTTATATATGGAATTACGATTACTATTTGAAAGCAGAAATGAGGTAAATTTAGAAATTTGTACTTATGAGTACGAAAAGTACTAAATTTGATACAATTTGGACTTTGGTGGAATCAAGATTACTATTAGAGTGTAGGATTAATTTAGTTTTAGAAATGTTTACTTATGAGTACGAGAAGTACTAAGTGGTACAAAATTTCGAACAATTTGGATTTAGTTGAATCCTTAGAATTGGAATTTATATTACTGAAGTGTTGTATTAATCTATAGAGACAACTTTGAAAACTCGATCATATCGTATCAATAGTAAATAGAATAATAAATAGAAACAAGTGAAAAAGCGTTAAGTTCGGCCGGGCCGAACTTTGGATACCCTCCACCATAGATATACTGACAGGAACTAGAAATGAAAATATGGGAAACATACCAAAAAGTGGACCTATACCGACATTTCTAAAAAGGGATTATGTAAACCCTAATAAAAAATTCAGTAATTTTTAATGGATAATTATACACTGTGGCTAATTAAAATATCGATTCTAGAACCCATGTATCTTTATACCAAATGCGCTTCAAAAAATTTAGATTTCATTCACACTTTGTCCATCTTATTATTTCTTCCAATCTTAGTTCAAATTCCAAGATGGGGAATATCGGTCCACTTTGTCTGGAACCTCCATACAGGGACTAGGTCTTAATGCGGGTTATAGTTCATTATCGAACCTTTCGTTCTACTTTTTTATCTCGAAATCCTCCGCAGGTGAAATGATTACATCAGAGTCTTAGGACCAAACTTAAAACGCGGAACAAATCAGGTAACCATTTTAATATAAAAAAGGGGGTTATATGGGGACTACCCCAAAATGGGGGCGAATATTAATAATTTTTGGAAGGGAGATTTGGTACCATATACGACTACAAAATACCAATTTGCAACAAATTCGGTTGAAAAACGCGCTCAAGAACCCCAAAATACCGAAAATTGGGGGTACCCTTATATGGGGGCTATCCGAAAAAATTGACCTATATTCATAATTGTTTGTGGAGAGATTTGGTACCTATTAAGATCTCAAAATACTAAATTACAGCTATTTCGGCGGAAAAACACATTCAAAACCCCCAAAATACTGAAAATTAGGAGGTACCGTTATATGGGGGCTACCAAAAAAGTGGAGCTATACTTATAATTTTTTGTGGAGACATTTAGTACCCAATAAGAACTCAATGTAGCAAATTTCAGCGAATTCGGTTGAAAAACGCGTTCGAGAACCCCAAAATACCAAAAAATGGGGGGTACCCTTATATGGGAGCTATGCCTAAACGTGGACCGATGAAGCCCATCTTCGAACTTGATCTGCCTGCAGACAAAAGACGACTCTATGCAAAATTTTGTTGATCTGTCTCAATTCGTTTAGACGCTAGAGTGATTACAACAGACTGACGGACAGACAGACAGACAGACGGACATGGCTATTTCGTCATAGAATTTTACGCTGATCAAGAATATATATACTTTATATGGTCGGAAATGATTATTTCGATGCGTTACAAACGGAAAAACAAAACTAATATACCCTCCATACTATGGTGGAGGGTATAAAAAAAATAGAAAATGCATAACATTTGGATTGTGGTAACGGAGAGAGCTAGAGAGAGGAGAGAGCTAGAAATCTAAAATTTAGAATGTGTGTCACTGGCGGAGAGTTAGAAAGAAGTGCCAAAAGGTTTTTGGTACTAACTGGTACTAAATTTAGTGGTGGTGATGGTATGGAAGTAGTCTTGAAAATGTGTACAAATGTGTTCAAAAAGTGCTAAATGGAACTAAATGTGGAACCTGTACGTATTTCCTAAAATATATAATTGGAATTCTGATCTATTTTTCATCTGTGTAATGGAAATAAAAAAGAGATTTCGGAAAATAGTGCTTATGTGTTTGAAGAGTACTAAATGGTAATAAACTTGATATTAGATGTAGGAATAGAAGTGGAATTCAGAACTATAGTATGACAAATTATACCGTATTCACAATTTTCATATCAAATGTTATTATTTATTCGCCTTTCCGCATATGAAGTAGCGGGCACATTGCTAGTTATATTATAATATCAGATATTATGTTTGGAAATTCATTTACGTGAAAAGTTTGCCATTATTATATTCATAATATTAAAATCGATGTTATTTGTTTCTATTCATCTTTTCAATATTTACGAATTACCCATTCTATTTAAAGACTCTTGAATCTAATTATCCTATTTCGAAAAGATGAGTTAGGAATGGACGCTTTTTATTCGATTTTATAAAAGTGATTTCCTTTACCTACTCACTATACCCAACACTACTATGTAGTCAGTGTATTAAAGCTTTGTGTGACCCCAAGAGTCTGTAACGCCGCGAAAAATTGGTTCTAGACCCATCTTTAAACATATCTATCGTCATATCTGGACTACCTTAGGCGATCTAGACATATGTGTACGTCCGGCCGCCGTATGACTATTATAATTTGTAAACACGATACAGGCCACAGTCACGAAATTTTGCATGTAGGATGAGTTCTGGCTAATGAAGACCCCTAATAACTTGGTAATGATCCCTTAATATTTTGGGGGATGCAATTGTCTTACTTATTATGACCCGAACATCACGAATAGCATTACAGTTTTTATTAAGCTCGGTCAATATTTAGCGGGTCGAATAGACCTAGACTTTTGTGTGAAAAATAAAAAAAAATTTTCTTCTGTGGCATATATATTTACTTCTGTAGGACATAGACCCGATATAGTATATCCAAGAGTTATAGCCCTTAGAACTGTTAGACGTTTAAATTGATACCAATTTTATTGATGTATGTACTCGGATGTTTCGGTGATGATCAGATGTTATTTAGAGGATCGAATGGATCAACATTTTTTCTGTATGGTAGTTTAGATGCTCTAGAGACACTATTGTAAGCCCAAAATCACAAAATTTACAAGGGGAAAGTATATATCGCCCATATCTGCAGAAAATTAGATTTCTTAGAGTACTATTCTTAATGATGCCTTGCTGATCGTAAATTGGAAGGATTTCTTCAAAAATCCTATCTTTACCAGGGGAGCAATTTAAGACGAGTATCGATGTTCTGGTTTAAACGCCGTTGAATGATTAATGTGTGGTTGTCAATAAAAACGTCAATGAATTACCCCAGAAAAATGCATATATCTCGAATCTGAAAAAAACCGAGCACATATCTGCTTTGTATACTGGGATGTGAACATGAAGAACTTCGCAACGATGGCCCATTGTCTAACCGTTTAGAAGTGGCCGTTGAAATTGAAAATGAAATCGAGTGCAAAAATCGACTTTTAGACTTTTCGCTTTTTGCTCTGACCAAAAAGTCGATTTTTAGACTTTTCGATTTTTGCCTTTGACTAAAAAGTCGACTTTTCGATCTTTCGATTTTGTCAAAGCTGTTCAAAATCAATTTTCGGCTTTTACTGACTTCTGCAAAATTTTGGGCAATTTGAGCTTTGTGATAAAAAACCAAGTATTTATGAAGAAAATCGAATGACTATCTTGAAAAGTCGACTTTACGTTTTTCTCATAGATCAAAAGTCGACTTCGACTTTTAGACTTTTCAATACAAAAAGTCGATTAATCGATAAGTCGATTTACTTATCCCTAGTCTAGAAATGGTCTCCATATAAAGGTTCCGATTTATTTTTATACCCGTCATCACACTGTGGAACAGGGAATTATGTCTTTGTGTATATGTTTGTAACAGGCAAGAGGAAACGAGATAGTCCCATAGTTCCTTTTGAGAATATGCTTAGAATCACTATCTGAGTCGATTTTTGTATGTCCGTCAGTCCGTCTTTCTTTCTGTCCATATTAAATTGTAAACAAAATACAGGTCGCATTTATAACCAGAATTGGATGAGATTTGGCACAGCTCATTTATTTATCCCAAGGACAAACCATATTGAAATTGGGAAAAATCGGTTCAGATTTATATATAGCTCCCATAGTTCAATCCGATTTTCAGTAAATGTTGCGCCAAAGCCCCAAAATTGTGGCGATTGACACAAAATTTTGCACAACGTACTGAAGTTAGCACAGCATAACTTGTGCCAATTTTTAAATCGTTTCAGATTTAGCTCCCATATATAGTTTCGTCCGATTTTCAGTAAATGAAGCACCATAGCTCAAAAATATGGCCGATTGACACAACATTTTATACAACGTACTAAAGTTAGTATAACCTACTGTGTGGAAGTTTCGCTGAAATCTGTTCAGATTTCGGTGACTAATTTCAAATAGAGACCCAAAAGTACTCCGATACTCTATATTAAATCTATGCCGAGAGATCTAATGATACTCTCGATTGACTACATTTTTTGAGTTTTGTTAAAATCCGTTTTGATGTAGATATAACTCCTATATATATTGGGCAGATTTTATACAAATTCAGAACTAAAGTGTTAAAAAAATTTAAAACTGTATCTTACCAAACCACTTTGAAACCCTCTTCTACATCCATCCTAACAAGACCACAAATCGCAGTTTTCGTTTTTCCATCAAATCTTTTCTTCCACTTCTTCTAGCAAAACGAATAGATTAAAAGGATTAAGACAACACAAATGGTCTTCATTTGAAAGCAGATGATGTGCGACACGATGCGATGACGATGTTAGGGCAGCAGGAAAATCCACACATTTAGATCACCATCAGTACTACTAACAAGCTTTTATATCCTTCCTGCTAACCACTGGTAAAGCTGAAGAGTGCAACGTAACAAATTTGAATATTTGTTCAACACATGCTTCACATAAGCAAATGTGCCAAAAACTAAAGCAACAACAAGAAGAAGAAAACGATGTATTGGTTTGTGTGAACACATATGGAGAAAACACAAATGAATTCGTAGTCTCATTGTTACTTCGCTCTTGTGTGTATGTGCGTGTTCGCTAGTTAGAAGGACTTCCAGTTAAGCAGTAAATACACCACAACAGTTCGATACAATGAAACCAATGTTGAAATGTAGAATTGTATACGAAAGTGGTGAGTGTGTGTACGGCTTTTGTGTTGATATGGTTTGCCAGATTTCTTTAGAATAGCTTCTCACGATACACTTTTGCATCTTTCGTGTGAATGGCATTGTAAACACTTCGAAAAACTTTGATACAATTGTAATAGCAGGATTTCCAGGAATGTTAGAAGAACCAAGACTATTTTGAATGGAAACATGGTAGATGGTTTTAGAAAACATACCACAGCAAGTCGCAAATAAAATTGAGGTGCGAATTTTTGCGAACATAATTAAAAATATATGTTTTTTTTTTCTTTAAAATATCATAATGTATCATGTAAACTATTGGGGATCAATTTTTGTCATGATTTTGACCAGGGCTTTGGACTCGAACTCGGCGAACTTTTATGGAAGATATTTTACAAATAAGTCAAACTTTGTTTCCACTGGGCACCACAAATAATCAATTGCAGCCAATTTAGGTGGGAAATTTTCTAAAATTTCCACCATACAACTTAATCAACTGTGAGAAGCTAGAATAAACATGTCCTGGTGTCTATTATTTAATTATACCCTACACAACTATGTTGTCAGGGTATTATAGCTTTGTGCAGCCCCAAATGTTTGTAACGCCGCGAAATATTGGTCCTAGACACACCTTTAAGTATACCGATCGTCATATCTCGACTAGCTGAGTCGATCTAGACATGTGTGTCCGTCCGTCCGTCCGTCTGTCCATTATAATTTGTAAACACGATACAGGCCACAGTTATGGACCAATCTTCACGAAATTTTGCATGTAGGATGGGTTCTGGCCAATGAAGACCCCTATTGTTTTTGGAAAAGATCGGTTAATATTTAGGGGATGAAATGGACCAAAAACATTATTTTTGTCGGTTTTTCTGGTCGCTCCAGAGACCGCAATTATGGCCCAAACACCGCGAATTTTTGCATGAAGAAGGGGATCGGGCCAGAGAATAAGCATGCATGTTTTGATAAAGATCGGTCAATATTTAGCGGGTCAAATGGACCCTGACTTTTGTGTGAAAAATGACAAAATTTGTATTCTATGGCATATATATTTACTCCTGGAGGATGTAGACCCTAGGAGTTGATAGCATATCCAAGAGGAGTGGTTGGCCTTTAAATTAATACCAAATATAGTGATGTATCTACTCAGGTGTGGGAGTTACAGTCAAATATTTACAGGTGCTTACGTATCCAGATATTATTTAGTAACCCATTACCACATTAGAGGGAGAAATATCGCGCTGATGACTTTGACATTTTTCATGAAGTTCCAGTTATGGTCAAGAACAACGCCTACAATTTTCGGCGATGATCAGATTAAAATTTTGGGATGAAATGGACCGAAAACATAATTTTGTGTGTTTTCGAGTAGAGCATAATCCGAAAATCACAACACAACCCACCGTGAAGGTAATCTGGACAAGTAATTATAAGGACTGTACTGAATATTCGAAAAAAGTAAGGAAGAGGTGTTTTTGACCTCTAATCGGACAAGAGGGGGCAAATATCTCGAAATATTACTCAGACTCGGAATAAACATCCTCAGAAAGTTAGAGTTCGTGGTAGTTGTGTAGGGTATCGTATGGTCGGCCCCGTCCGACTATACTGCTCCGCTCACTGGTTTTTATTGGTTTCAGATAAGTTCAGATAGCACAAAAACACATGTCGACAGATCTTCAACAACGTCGAGTCTTGCCATATAGATGATTATTTATAATTTTTATGTTTGGTGTTGAATGGTATTGATTTGAACTATTTTAATTTCAAGGAGTAAAAAAATCGTTAGACTGTATGTAGAAGGCTAGGAATTTAAATGTACGTAAAATTACACTGTGCAACACAAAAAATAATTACCGGGAAATTCCAACAGATTATGAAAGAGGGGCTAAAAAAAGAAGACACGTGTATCGGCGTTTTGAAAGTTTACGTCGGGAGGTAAGCTAAAATGGCGGGGAAATATTCCCCCTTTTCGAGAATTTTGATCATTTTCGAATTATGATTTCGTGAAATCCTTGCATTTTAGGTATATAGTGTCTTCGGCAATATTACTGATAAAATATCGAGGAATATTTTGGTATACAACTTTAACCCTCAACCGTCTCATTCAAGGGATCTTTTCGGTCCCTTTTTCCAGGAGTGGTTGAAAACTCATTCAAAACGGTGTTAAACCTGCTCAGAATATTCTACAGAAATGTTCGCCATAAAGTTTTATTATAAGTCTCAGAATAGACTAAAACTCAAAAATCAGTCTAAACGTCAAAAATCTTAAAAAACAAAAACTCATTTTAGGGTTAATATCGTACTTATTACTAGTTTTTACCCATTTTCCCCACAAGATTTCGTTTTAGATGGATGGTGTATGGGACAAAAATATTCTCCATCAATTTTTAGCATAAGTCACTGAACAAGAGAAATCAGTATATATAATGTATATACCGAATATATAGTCATACATTTTGAACCAAAAATTCAAAATGTTCTTGTGTTTTTTCCAGAGATATTTCCCAGTATTTTTTCGACAAAGTGCTTTAAAGTAACATGAAACATAATTTTAGGTATATAATGTCAAAGAATAAAATAATCTACGTCAAAATCAACTTCAAGTCTTAAAACAAGCTATATATTTATATTCAATAGTTTTTAAGAAATTTACAGTATAAAATTATATATAATAACAACAATTTTTTTGCAGACCTCAGTTAATTTTATACTGTAAATTTCTTAAAAACTATTGAATATAGATATATAGTTTGTTTTAAGACTTGAAGTGGATTTTGACCTAGATTATTTTATTCTTTGACATTATATACATAAAATTAAGTTTTATGTTACTTTATTGCACGTAGTCGAAAGAAATACTGGGAAATATCTTTGGAAAAAATACAAGAATATTTTGAATTTTTGGTTCAAAATGTATGACTATATATTCGGTATATACATTATATATACAGATTTCTCTTGTTCAGTGACTTATGCTAAAAATTGATGGAGAATTTTTTTGTCCCTTATACTATCCTTCTAAAACGACATCTTGTGGGAAAATGGGTAAAAACTAGTAATAAGTACGATGTTAAAAATGAGTTTTTGTTGTTTTTTAAGATTTTTGACGTTTAGGCTGATTTTTTAGTTTTAGTCTATTCTGAGACTTGTAGTTAAACATTATGGCGAACATTTCTGTAGAATATTCTGAGCAGCTTTAACACCGTTTTGAATGAGTTTTCAACCACTCCTGGAAAAAGGGACCGAAAAGAACCCTTGAATGAGGCGGTTGAGGGTTAAAGTTGTATACCAAAATATTCCTCGATATTTTATCAGTAATATTGCCGAAGACACTATATACCTAAAATGCAAGGATTTCAAGAAATCACAATTCGAAAATGATCAAAATTCTCGAAAAGGGGGAATATTGCCCCGTCATTTTAGGTTACCTCCCGAAGTAAACTTTCAAAACGCCGATACACGTGTCTTCTTTTTTTAGCCCCTCTTTCATAATCTGTTAGAATTTCCCGGTAATTATCGAAAAAATTGAAATTTGTCGCACAGTGTTATCAGGGAGGAAATGAGGCTAAAACATCAATGTCAAAACATGAACCCACATCGAAAGTATTATGCACTGATGTTGCACCCTTCAAGAACCCGGAATGCTAAATTACTACTACTTGATATTTTGGTGAGAAAAGGCGTTAAAAAACTCATTGTTTTTATTTGTATTTATCATTTTCTGCAAAGATAAGAAAATATGGTTAAAACCTTCAAAATTTCCAACATGGGTTTGGATATTTATATGGGGCTATGATTTTAACTGACAGACGAATAGAGAGAAGAACATGACTAAATTCTGGCTACATAATTTATAGGGTCCTCGATGAATATTAAGAGGCATTCCAAATGAAATGCAAAATTAAAATAAACTTATTCATATGATTTTTCTTTGTCGTAGCAAAATTATTTTTTCTTCAATAGAGAATAGCTACTATAGGAGAATGACAAAGTATGTTCTTATAACAGCTGACTTTTAAGAGATATAGGAACGTTTTGAAAAAAGTAAGGAAGGTAGTAAATTCGGGAGGGCCGACTATATAATACCCTTCACCCCTTTGGGTATATTCTCCATATGGGAATTATCAATGCTTTTTAATTCAATTAAAAACAATTGATTTGATTGATGATTGATCTTCATCAATAAATGAACCGACTGACATCAATCGATACACATGCTTTTCAGCAACCTATGCTAAATTTCAATGGGCAAAAAATTGTGCATCTGCACCCATGACACAAAAAAAAAAATGGATGCGTTGTGCAAATTTCGTATCAATCGGAGAAGTTTGGTGCACCATTTACCTAAATTCGGAAGAAAAATATGTGAAAAATATATGTATATATATGTGGCAGATATACGTAGATCATTCTAGACTGCAAATAGAGCAGTATATAGGGAATTTGTTCACCATTTACATGAAATCGGACGGAAAAATATATAAGAGCTATATCTAAATCTGAACCGATTGCCACGAAACTTAGCATACATCATTCCAGACATAATTCAAAATGCTGTGCCAAATTTCGTGCAAATCGAAAGATATTTAGGGCCTTTGGTGCACCATTTACATTAAATCGGACGAAAATATATATGATAGCTATATCTAACTCTGAACCGATTTTCATGAAACTTAACACACATCATGCTAGACTTAATTCAGTATGCTATACCAAATTTCGTGCAAATTGGAAGATTATATATCTTTGGTTCACTATTTACCTTAAATCGGACGAAAATATAAAATGAGTTGTGCCAAATGTCATCTAAATCGAATTATGCGACCTGTACTTTGTTTACAATTTAACATCAACAGACGATTTAAGACTTTCTCCTATGGACAGATACCAACACCGGCTACGCGACAGAATTTTCTTCTTTTTGTAGGGTTCTAAGGCCCATATCTTTTGATCCACAACAGATACAGCCACATATCGTACTATTTTGGAAAGGGCAAATTGTATCATTTGAGTCTGGGTTGGAGAGGAACTATAATGGACCCAAGTTTGACTTTTAGGGAGTTTTTCAAAAAAATCGGGGACCAAAACCCAGTTTTTTGACTATATCTCCAAAATGGTTTGAGATAACCCCATCATATTACCGGATCCGTAGAACCGGATATAACCGGGTACCCGTACCCGAACTTCCGGGTCAAATAACCGGGTAACCGGGTACGTCCCCCAAGAAAAAAGATATCCCCATAATTAGGGTAAAAATACCTACCTCTGGAAAAAGTTTCAGAAAAATCTGATCGTTTTACTAAACTAGAGTTAAACCCAATAAAATTATTATGCATGCTGTGTGACACCGTCTTTGTAATTTTAAAGGCCAATTTCAATCATTCCTGAACGGAATCTACGAAACCAAAATTGCGCATAATAGGCTGTTATAGTATCGGAACCTTAAACACCATTCACAATTTCAGCCGCATGGCTTGCATTTTCGCCTTTGTCAATGAAAAACTGTAAAATGTAACGAATTTTTTCTTTGTTCACATCTATTTTTAACACCCTGTGACTCACAACTGAATGCACCAAACAGCAAAATAATTTTTTACTGCGAAATATCACCCTTCCAACGAGCATAAACCTGAAATTGTTTGATCGATACTTTACGAGAAATCTATCAGTACATCAATCTGCCGAAAAAATTATGGATTTATTTATTCCCCAACCTAATATTTCCAGTTATGTATTACTTAAATAAAATAGGTAGAACAAAAAAGGAAACAGGAGTTTTATTTATTTATTTTTTAATTATGTTTATGATTTTTCGACCTTTTGAATGTTTAATAAATTAGAGATGGTTGATCGAGCTTGAGGTCAATGTTTTTTTTTTTTTTTTTTTTTTTTTTTTTTTAAAATTTATTAAACATTCAAAATTTAATTTATTAAACATTTTTATTTTGTACGAAGGTCTTGAAAATTGGACCTGAGTGTAAAATGTATAAAAGCATCATAATAGTTATGTTAGATATTATTTTACCAATAAACATAATAAATGAAGCAAATATAAATTTGGTTCAGTTCGCCCGGTCCGAACTTCTTCTACCCTCCTCCATGAGGAGAATATTTAAAATACCAGTAATCGTTCGGAGCCTTCATAAATAGCGGGCTACGACATGCTACATTTTTTGATTGCTGAATAGGGGGTTCCGTTATATGGGGTTATATAAAAAAAAAACAGTGAGCGAAGCAGTATAGTCGGACGGGGCCGACCATATGATACCCTACACAACTACCACGAAAATCAAACTTTCTGCGGTTCTATATTCTGAGCCTGGACTATATTTCGAGATATTTGCACCCTTTTTACCGATTATAGATCAACAACTTCACCTTATAACACTGGCATATTTTCCAATTTTTTTTTTCTTGAAGTGAATTTTTACGCCGTAAAATAAAAAACTGTTCACTTTAGGTTTGGTTTCATTTGACCCTCGGAATATTGACCGATCATCATATAAACAGCCGCTCTAAGTAATTGGTCAGATCCCCTCCACCTTGTAAAATATGTGATGTTCTGCATATAATAATTGCCTCTAGAGCGTGTAGAAAAGCTGACAAAGTTAACGTTTTCCGTTCATTGCACCCCCTGAATGAAATCTCAAAACTATCAGCGCGACATTTTCGTCCTCTAATGAAGTAATAGTAATACTATGCATATAGTCACCTTTACCTAATTACGTATAACTCCCACATCAGAGTACATGCAGTCATAAGTTTGGTATCAACTTCTCGGCTCTATGTCCTTCAGGAGTAAGTATACACGCCCCGGAATAAAAATTTTGTAATTTTTCACACAAAAGTCAGGGTCCATTTGACCCGTTAAATTTTGACCGATCTTTATCAAAGCAGACATACTTATTCTTTGGCCCGATCCTCTTCTCCATGTTCGGGCCATAGCTGCGGCCTCTGGAGCGACCGGAAAAACGGACAAAAATTCAGTATTTGGTCAATTTCATCCCTTAAATATTAACCGATCTTTACCAAAAACAATAGGGGTCTTCATTGGGCCGAACCTATCCTCCATGCAAAATTTGGTGAAGATGGGTCCATAACTGTGGCCTGTATCGTGTTTACAATTTATAATGGACAGACGGACGGACAGATGGACGGACGGACACACATGTCTAGATCGACTCAGCTAGACGAGATATGACGATCGGTATACTTAAAGGTGGGTCTAGGACCAATATTTCGCGGCGTTACAAATTCTTGGGGCTGCACAGAGCTATAATACCCTGACAACATAGTTGTGTAGGGTATAATGAACTATGATTGGTAACTTTTGATAGAATGTTTTGCTACCAAAGGAGGATCAAAATAATAAATAATATAAAAAAATAAAATAATATACTACTAATCAGATCAAGAATGTGGGGTCGGAAATGAATATTTCGAGGTATAGCAAACGAAATAACACATTTAATATATTTTCCAGTACACATGTTCATTCATAGTTTTATACCCTGTAGAATCGAATTAATTCCGAAAATCAGACCAATAGCAGCTTGAGTTTCCAGCTCCGGTTATAATATAAATGTTTAGTACATAAAATGGAGCTAGATGTTATAAATTTGGCTCCTTTCGACTTTAGTATTTTCCCTCTTTATTTTCTTCAAAATTCCAGACAATTATTCTACAGTATTGTAAATGTTAAGATTCCCGCTTTACTTTTTTTTTAAATTATTTACTCATCTGAATCATTTTCAATAACAACAGTTTATTCTGTGGATGTATTAAGGTAAATTTCGAAATCAGAACAAAATAAAAGTTTTTCCAAATAAAATGTCATTATCTAAAGACGAAAAGTTTTTCCAAATGCAATCCGGTATTCATTTCGAACTAAAACTAAGAAAAAGAACAACGAAATAAACAAACAACTAAAAATAAACCACACGAAGAAGAAAAAAATCACATTTAAAATTAAAACCATTACAATGAAAATAGGTTGTTCTTGTTGTTATTCTTAGCGGAGTACAAACCACAGAAAAAAGACCAACCAAATGACTCAATGTTAACCTGGCGTAAATATTGGTTAAGCATGGAAGTGGAACTCAATGCACTCGACGACGGGGGCCACAACTTCATTGTGGCATTAACGCTGCCGTACATATGCTGTGCGGCGAAACAAATGTCTGCACTTTGCGATTGCCACGAATTAATTGCAATACTTGATTATCCTAAAAGTTTGCAGTTTATCAAGGAGTTGGAAGTTTTTGGGGTTTTGTTTTTTTCTTTTTATACCCTACACAACTATGTTGTCAGGGTATTATAGCTTTGTGCAGCCCCAAATGTTTGTAACGCCGCGAAATATTGGTCCTAGACCCACCTTTAAGTATACCGATCGTCATATCTCGACTAGCTGAGTCGATCTAGACATGTGTGTCCGTCCGTCCGTCCGTCTGTCCATTATAATTTGTAAACACGATACAGGCCACAGTTATGGACCAATCTTCACGAAATTTTGCATGTAGGATGGGTTCTGGCCAATGAAGACCCCTATTGTTTTTGGAAAAGATCGGTTACTATTTAGGGGATGAAATGGACCAAATACTAAATTTTTGTCGGTTTTTCTGGTCGCTCCAGAGGCCGCAATTATGGCCCAAACACCGCGAATTTTTGCATGGAGAAGGGGATCGGGTCAGAGAATAAGCATGCAAGTTTTGATAAAGATCGGTCAATATTTAGCGGGTCAAATGGACCCTGACTTTTGTGTGAAAAATGACAAAATTTGTATTCTATGGCATACATATTTACTCCTGGAGGATGTAGACCCCAGGAGTTGATAGCATATCCAAGAGGAGTGGTTGGCCTTTAAATTGATACCAAATATAGTGATGTATCTACTCAGATGTGGGAGTTACAGTCAAATATTTACAGGTGCTTACGTATTCAGATATTATTCAGTAACCCATTACCACATTAGAGGGAGAAATATCGCGCTGATGGCTTTGACATTTTTCATGAAGTTCCAGTTATGGTCAAGAACAACGCCTACAATTTTCGGTGATGATCAGATTAAAATTTTGGGATGAAATGGACCGAAAACATAATTTTTTGTGTGTTTTCGAGTAGAGTATAATCCGAAAATCACAACACAACCCACCGTGAAGGTAATCTGGACAAGTAATTAGAAGGACTGTACTGAATATTCGAAAAAAGTAAGGAAGAGGTGTTGTTAACCTCTAATCGGACAAGAGGGGGCAAATATCACGAAATATTACTCAGACTCGGAATAAACATCCTCAGAAAGTTAGAGTTCGTGGTAGTTGTGTAGGGTATCGCATGGTCGGCCCCGTCCGACTATACTGCTCCGCTCACTGGTTCATCTTGGAGTTTGTTTCTATTTGTTGTGTTTGTGCTTACCCTGGGATACGTTATTGTATTGCTGGAGGCATCCTGGTGAATGGAGTGTTTGAATGCTGTGTAGGGCGAGCGACTTAAATACTCTGCTAGTTGGCTTTCAGCTTCTGGCTTTTCTTTTTGTATTCTTCTTTGGAGCAGATGTTAAATTGGATAGCTACAAACCTCGAAAAGGAAAACTTAGCCAAAGGGGTTAACCAGCATTTACATTGTATAGAAGTGTGTGCGATTGCGAGTGTGTGTGAAGATTTGTACAATTTCGTATCAAATGCAAGCAAAGAAGAAAATAAATGAAAACAAAAGAATGACTCGTCACAATACCCATTTGGATCATTAAAACTTGTTAAAAGAAAATGGCACGCACACCCTCAACCAAACGCCAATATATTTATCGAGCACAGTCGCAGGAGCAGCCACAGCCGCACAGATCTTGAAATGCACTTTCGACTTTCTTTCTTCTTTCTTTAGTTGTGATTACGTTTTAAAACTTCAAATTGGTGGGGAGTAGTGGTTAAGACATTAGCTGATGGTGTATTAAGGCAGAGCTAATTTGGAGAATGGAGTTTGAAGATTCGAATGGGTAAATAATTT
Organism: Musca vetustissima; assembly: GCF_032173495.1. Classification (NCBI taxonomy): domain Eukaryota; kingdom Metazoa; phylum Arthropoda; class Insecta; order Diptera; family Muscidae; genus Musca; species Musca vetustissima. Next base: position 6,902 of record NW_026888066.1, on the reverse strand, counting down.
GTTCTTTTAGGAGATGGCTGGGGTATGGATTTTTTGATAACTGTTCAGAATTCGATTTTCCTGACCAATCGCTAAATTTTTTACCAATACCAACGATTTCTAATTCCTATACGAAAGACAAGAAAAATAATAGGACATAATTTTGAAAGATTTTGGGAATTGGGTAAGCCTGATGACGAACAGAAAATTTGTATTGCTGCCTTATTTTGCGACGAAAAAATTCTTCCTTGGAAACTGTTATCGATAAAGGGCTTTATATCCGTCAACTGATGTCTTACAAGACCATACCCTTTTCATGAAATTCTGGTTCCACAAATCGGATGGTAGAGGTAGCGTAGGACAGTGTTAAATTATATAGCGCCACCCTGAGGAAAATAGGAAATTTAAATAAGCAAGGACCACAAACAATTTACAAAATGCAAGGAGGCTTTGTTTCTAGACTACCATACCATACCCTTTTCATGAAATTCTTAGAGGTAACGTAGGACAGTGTCAAATTATATAGTGCCACCTTGAGGAAAATGGGAAATTTAAATAAGCAAGGAACACAACCAATTTACAAATTTCAAGGAGGTTTGTTTCTAGACTACGAGAGATGGCAGCACCATCATATAGGGCAGGTTTAGCAAAACAATACTATTATTAGCTGGAAGAAAAAAAAAAAAACCAAACGATTAACGAAGCTAACAGAATTAATTGGGTAAAAATGCGATGATTAATGAAAGCCTACTACCACATGAGGAGAAATAAATCGCAAAGTACAACCGCACGAATTTTTAATATGATGTCTTGAATCTACGCTGGGCATTTGCCTTAATATTTATCTCTCACCAAAGGAAGTCACAAGGTGTTACACTACAATATTGGGTCAACTATTTTAATTACTTCTGTGACAAGTAGCGCTATTTTATTCAAAGCAAACGTTGTCCAGATCAACACCATTCAAAAGATAATTCTGATCGAACTTCATGTTGTGAAAATGCTATGTTGTATGACCTCGCTAGATCTTAAACCTGGAGAGATTTCTCAAAGATGACTCTTGGGTTCGGTGAGCACTAGATGAGACAATTTTATTTGTTGACCTAGGCGCCGAAATGACAATCGCCAATTACCATAATTATACACTTACACTGTAGTACAGGATATTATGTCCTTGTTCATATGTTTGTAACAAGCAAAAGGAAATAAGACAGACTCATGGTTTCTTTTGAGAATATGCATAGAATAACTTTCTGAGTTGATTTATGTAAGTCCGTCCGTCTGTTCTTGTATTCTTGTGAAGAAAGTACAGGTCGCATTTATGATCCGAATCGGATGTAATTGCATGGCACAAGTAACTTATTGAAATTGGAGAAAATCGGTTCAGATTTATGTAAATGGTGCAAAAAATCCCAAAAGTGTACTAAATTAAGTCCAGTTTGATTTCTGTAAAGTTTTGGTGAAATCGGTTGGGATTTAGATATAGCTCCCATATATAGCTTCGTCCGATTTTAGAAAATGCTGCAAGAAAGACCCAAACGTTCCCCCGATTGCCACAAAATTTTGCACAACATACTGTAGTTAGTATAGGCTTACTTGTATTATGCTTTGTTGAAATCGGTTCAGATTTATTTATAGCTCCCATCAGGGACGTACGCAGGAGGAAAATCGGCTTAGATTTAGATATATATCCCATATATATTTTCGTCTGATTTTATGTAGATGGTGTAGCGAGTAACATACGTCTGTTCCAAATACACGAGATAAATTTGTGTACACGGTCGTTCAAATGGGCCCACCTTTACATATAGCTTCCATACTCAAAGTGATGAAGGGTATCGTATAGTCGGCCCCGTCCGACTTTCGACTTTTTCTTACTGGTTTTATTGTTTTATGTTTGTGTATATTTTAAGACAGATCCAATGGCCCGTGCTATTTTAGGTATTCTCATCGAAAAAAATTGAGTGTAATTTAGAATATTGAGCTCGTAGTAAATTGAATGCGAATTTCTTACTGAAGAGGTTGTAATTTGGCATTCCGAGTTTTTTTAATGGAAAACGATATTTTCAGAAAAATATCATCATCATCATCATAAGTATAATTTGTTTCGTAGCCCCTATAAGAACCTAGCACCCATTTTCGGTATGTTGAAGGCCATAAGCAATCGTAGGGTAAGAAGTTATATCCTACACAACCATTTTGTAAATGTATTATAAGTTTATGTGGCCCCAAGAGTTTGTAACGCCACGGTATTGTGGTCTTAGTCCAACCTCATAGTACACCGAACATAAGATACCATATAGCTGAATTGATTTAGCTATATATGTCCGTTTGTGTCTTCGTCTGTCGATTTTAATTTGTAATCTAAAAATAGACGTAAACTTTTCATGTATGTTCGGTTCTGACCAAAGGCGACACCTCACTTTAATATTAAGATGATGAAATGTCTGATTTTCTGGAGACCCAATTTTAGCCGACATTTTTCATGGTGAATGGTACCTTCCTTTCTTGAATATGTTCAATCAATATTTAGTTGCACTAAAATATGTGAAAAATATTGACCATTGATCTGATAACAAAGTTATTGCGGAAAAAGGGCAGATATGGGAAATATGCTAATTCTAATACAGTTAAATATCATTTTCATACAATAGAATGCAAATATTACGTGATTTATATCGTGATTTATATCCATATTACGTGATTTATATCCATACAACTACCACTGAGTTGTATGGGGTTGTATGGGGCTGCCCCATCTCGCTATACTTCTCCGGTTTTTCTCCCTGGTTTTTAAGAGCCCATCGTTTTCGCATTGGCTTCTCCTTTATTAGGAAATGTCCTAGTCCTAGGAAAATTCTGTCATCTACCAAATCATCCTCGTATTTACTTACATTTATATTACCAACTTCATCCAGCCATTCATTTTGGACAAGTAAGAAAGAAGAAAAAAAAAAACGAAACTAATAAAAGTCGATTAAATGAAGTAGAATTACTACCAACCAAAATGGTCCGTAGTTGTTGCTAAATGGCCGCAACAATACAATCAGACACACACTCACACTGTGATTGCCAAACAAACACGTGCACATATTTATAGTCGCGCAAAAACAGACACACAACAAAAGTAACAGGAAAAAATAGTACTGAAAACGAAAAATATGCTCGAAATGTGCCCATAAGTTCCCGGCCATTGCCAACAGCAGCAGCAGCATAGTTGTGTCTGTGTAATTGCAAAATACATCGAGTAGAACAAAATATTTACCATTACAATGCTGTAGTATTTTTTATTACAGAAAATAATTTAGCATTTCACTTAGGTTACAAGATGATTTTGCAAAAAGGGAACATTTGTCCTCAGAGTAATGGATGTGGAACGTACGTAAATACAGATTTGTAAGATGGTTCTGTTGCTAATGGTCAAGTGGGCAATAGAACAAAACAAAAAAAAAATCAAAGACAATACTAAAACTATTTGGATATTAAATGCCATACAAAGTGTTATAATTTGTTTTCTTTTTTGAAAATAGTGGACTAAGAAATAATGGTTAAGTCTATGGAAGTAACAGCAGGTTGTACTTAAGGGGACCCCCATACTCGGGGTCAAAATTTTAGTTGATATATTTCGAATCTACACTAATTAAAGAATGTCCCTACAAAATTTCAAATGAAAATCTCAAGAACTCTTGGAGATATAGCCGATTTATTGTGTCAGCATCAAGTGACGGCTGAAGGGCTTCTCAAACTTTAAACGCGTTTTTCTTAAACATTTTTTTTTTTTTTTTGCGAATGGCGGGCACGATAACTCAAAAACTAATAACACAATCGATTTCAAATTTTTGCACGTTTTTCTGTGAGTGTATAGCTATCGTATGAACTAGGATAAAGCCAATCGGTGAAGATCTTCCTTATTTTTTAACTTTGGTTTTGGTAAAAAATTTTCCCTTATTAAAAATTGTCCTGTCCAAGGGCTCATATTTTGCAATATATATTTTCCAAAGTCCTACATAAGGCGAAGATAAATAAATTTTTCATCTACCTCACTTTGGTGTGGCTTTCATTTTAATTAATTTTCAAAGGGTGTGCATTTTTTAAAAATTTTTTTCAAAGCCCTCATTGAGTTTTGGATTTTTTAATATTTTTACAAAGGCATATGTGATGGTTGGATATTTTAAAAATATTTTTACAATGGCCAATATGGCGTGCATTTTTTGAAAATTTATATTTTTAACTTTTTTTTCAAAGGTAAATTTGAGGTTTGTAAAGGTTTTTTCCAAGGTCTTTATGAGCGTTGATTTTTTTTAAGATATTTTTTCCAAAGCCTATACGAAGCGTAATATAGAAGCACAATGGCAAAGAATTGACCACTCCCTGCAAACTGCAGCAAAAGCAACACTTGGGTACCAGAGACCGATGTGAAAAACGCAGCGTATAGGGCAGCACTTCATACAGTGTTAAAACGTAATGCGATGGAGAATTATAGGGAGAAAAGGAGAGAGGAGAAACATATTTTCATAAAATGGTCAATGACATTATTGGACCATAACAATCGGCCTTCAGATCTGGCAAATTCACCATTGACCAGATTTTCACTCTGCGCCAAATCCTGGAAAAACCCACGAAAAACACATTGACACATACCACCTATTCGTCGACTATAAAGCCGCAGTCGACAGCCCTATCCGTTCAAAGGTATTTAAATCCATATCTGCGTTTGACATTCCTGCAAAATTAATTTGGCTATGCAGGATAACTTTAACTGGTACAAGATCAGCAGTTTAAGTCGGAAAGAAGTTAAAGGTCGTACGCGAGTCAAAGGTGTACAGAAATGGCACACTTTAGACCAAACAACACATTTTACTCGCCTGCGCCGATGACATCGACATAATGGGTCGAACATTGAGAGCGGTAACAGCCACTTTTGAACAAATTAAGAAGGAGTCTGCCAAAGTGCGTCTGACAGTAAATGGCGAGAGGACCAAGCTGGTGGTATCTACGCGCAAGACGTCCAGTATACTCGGACCAACTGTGGAACTTGAGAACTACAGCTTCGATGTAGTCAAAGATTATATATACCTTAGTACCTCCATAAATGAAAGTAATGGCATCAGTTTTAAAATTCGGAGAAGGATAGTGTTGGCCACCAGATGCTACTATTGTCTAAGAAAGCAGTTGCGAAACAAGGCAACCTCCCGCCAGACCAAACTCACACTTTACAAGACGCTGATACTACACGTGCTGTTATATGGAACTGAAGCATGGGTACTTGCGCAAGCAGATGAGGCAGATCTTGGGGTGTTTGAAAGAATATTCTCGGGCCGATCTGTTTTACAATTTATATGCGGACATCGACATTGTCAGTCGTATTGTGCTGCAGCGACTGCGGTGGCCAGGCCATGTTGTGCGAATGAATGTGAATACCCCAGCTCAAAAGGCATTGGAGGAGATGCGCACAAGACCGAAGCGCTTGGAAATCTTTTTTAAGCTCGGCTTATGGAACAACCTTTCTGTAACAAGCCAGCTAAGTAAGTATATGAGGCATGGATTTTTAAAAATATTTTTTAGAGGCTATATGGGGTGTGGATTTTTAAAAATATTATGCCCAATTATGTTATGCTGCCAAATTCACTATTATTTTGCACCTAAGCAATTCTGGTATTCAATTTTTAACTTTACGATTTGAAAAAAGACAATAACTATTTTTTCTACGTAATCTGCATTTCATATGCCGACAGTTTAATTTGTCGTTACTCTGTCTCGTTTTACCTTCGCACCTGGTTTTCAAATGACATGACAAGGTTTATTTTTGTTTTCTTTTTTCGTTCTGCTCAATACTACATGACTCCAACATTTTATCACTTAGTCTCATAAAATTCCAATCAGTCTTTATTGCCTGTGAATGGTGAAGTGAACAAAAAAGGATGACAACAACAAAAAAATGTTTATTGAACTGAGCTGAAAGGTGTCACAAAAAAAGGTACTGAAAAATATACAATTGTTGCAAGCTAAGAATTTGCTGAAACGTAAAGAATTCCTGCTAACATCAACACCAAATCAAAATATTTGAAAGCTATGGGAAGAGAGAGAGAGCCAGCGTGGTGTCATCGGAGAAAAATTCATAGGTGAATGAACAGGATACGGAGTGGCTGGAAATAGAAGGATAATCAAATGTAGTCGAAATAAACACAGCCTACGTGTGAGAAGAATTTATTAGTAATTCCGAAAAATAAGAAGTAGAACTGATATACTCTATAGTAGTTTCCGACATGAAATAATACTTTGACATTTGACAATTACAAGGATGCATATCTGCGTAAAAAGGATTTTGTTATTTCTCAATCATTCATACCCTTGTCAAAGGACTTTTCCTTTTCCGATTTAAACACCTCCAGAACATGATTTTTGAACGCTTCTGCACAATTTTCTGCAATGTTAACGAAAATGACCAACGAGGCCATTCCGATTATACATGGGTAAACCAGTAAGGAAAGCAGTAAAGTCGGACTGGGCCGACTATATGATACCCTTCACCACTTTGGGTATACTGTACATATGTATCTCCTCCAAGGAACAATTTCAACAAAACGCAATAACGTTATTCAAGTCTCAACTTGACACGTTGTGCAAAAAATCGTGTTAATCGGACAAACATTAGAAGGTTGATGCACCATTTATGTAAAATCGGACGAATATATATGTATATGTGAGAGCTATAACGAAACCAGAACCGATTTTTCCGAAACTTAGCACACATCATTCTAGACTTAATTCAGTACGCTGTGCCAAATATCATACAAATCAAAAGGTATATAGGAACTTTGGTGCACCATTTACATAGAATCGGAAAAAACTATATATGGGAGCTATATCTACATCTGAACCGATTTTCACGAAATTTAACACACAATGTTCTAGACTTAATT
>NW_026888065.1:0-9287 GCF_032173495.1 Musca vetustissima | reverse complement strand
TTGTGTTCCAGCGTATTCCATTTGGCACCTTCTTTATTTTCTTTATTCGACCTTTTACAAGCATATTCTTTCACGATGTCCTTTTGATCGTCATTTTGAAGTTTTGTGGGTAAAGTCGTTTTTATTTTCACCGCAGCTTGGTATGAATTTTTACTCGTATCCGTTTTCAACTCTTTAAAGTCATTTTCTTCGACGTGTTTTCCTATTTTGGGCAGTGACTCATCTTTATCTATGAGTGCATTTTGGACAGCAGGACAGCCGTCGGTAGCGCCAACCGCTGGACCAGTGACTGTTACCGTCGGGTTGGTATTCTCTACAGTTTCACTATGGGCTCTTAGGGTTTCGGCAACAATTTTCTTTATAGGATCTTCCCAGCCACTCTTTCGATCTTTATCCTTGAGGATGGTGTCTGGCTCTTTCATTTGCAGCACCTTTTCTCCAGATGTTTTATTTAAAGTTCGTGATGACAGCACTTCTTCAACTGCATCTTTTTTCTTTGCAGTCTCTATTTTTTGTACTTTCGCGTTATCGATTTTATGCTTCAGTTTACGCGTTATTTGTGGTTTGTTGTTTTCGACTTCCACACCGACTCGCGGAACATCAACGTGGCCGTTTCTAATTTTTGTAGTCTCCGTCTCACTCGTCCCTAAGTCATTTTCATTCTCGAAACGAGATTCTTCATTCACGACAATCAATTCGTATCCACTTCTAAAATTAATATCTTTTTCTAATACTTCATAGCAAATCTCAAGAAAGAAAAATCTTCTAGCGAGAACACTATCTACAGGTAAATTCAAGCCATATTCTAAATATCTACCTTCAGCGTTTACATACTTATGAAAGCTAATTCTTGAGTTGCTCAGAAGAGCATTCTCAACCTCTTCTGCTAACTCCTCTAAGGCAAAACTTAGTCGCCTAACTAGTGTATCTTTTTCTTGTGGCGATAGGAAAAATATATCGCTATCTTCATACTCTCCTGATGAACTTACGCTGTTCAACTTAGCTACTGCTTCAAACCTTGGAGCTTCTAAGGGTACGAAAATACCCCTCACCCACATACCGGTTTCAATCTCGTCAAAAGCATACCGTACTCCCAAACCAAACAATATATGTTTGTATGGAACCTTTCCCATACGGTGGAGCTTCTCCTCATTATCTAGGAATTCCCTCCTTGCTTCTATGAAGGAATTTGCTAAACCTAAACAATAATTTCTAATTTCTTCTGTCACACGTTTTTGAGCAATTTTGCTCAGGTTTAAATAAATAGAGACGATATATTCGCCCAACATTCTTTGATGTTGAATGAATTGTTCAAAATTCATTTTTACGATTATATCTCTGTCTTCTTATTAAAATCATCTATGTTAACGAGATAAAAACAGTCTTTCTTCGACTGCCTATTCCCTTATAACTATTTTGTCGGGTAAACCTTGGACAAAAACTAACACTGCCTTTACCTCAGCAGTGTGCCTATCCCAAAACAATACGTGTAGACTTAGCACGGCTTGCCTTCACCGGCACATCGAACACGTTAGTAGCACTACACTAAACACTTCACAATAGACCTAACGCAGTTCTTTCTTTACTACGCGTCTATTGTTTCGCTTCGCGACAAACTAAACGTATTTTTTTTTATACGCGCCTATCACGTCACTATCTCTATGTGAAAAAAACGATTTTATTTTTTTCTTTTACGGCCTATCACTTCACTAAATACTACGCGATAACCAACGTAGTTTGTCCTTTACTACGCGCCTATCACGTCAGTAAGTACTACGCGCCTATCACGTCAGTAAATACTACGCGCCTATCACGTCGGGGTCACCAAATGATGAGATGACTCCTGATCTCATCACAAATGTGCGACGGGAGAAATTAGAGAAAAAAGAAACGCACGGTGTTGACGGTTCCGTGGTTCGAGGTGAACTCATTTTATTTATAATATTTTCTTAACTCTAAACCGACATTTTAATACATAGAAGTACAATGCATTTCAAATACATACATTGAATGTGTAAATAGATTTGGGTTTGGACATATTTATGGTCTTTATTTACGATCACCCAAAAATACACACAGACAACAAATTATGTAAAATGCATTCTTATGCGCGCCGTGTGCAGCAATCTTATCTCTATTTACCAACGCACTATTGACGTTCCACTTGAGACCTGCACACACACCATGCGTGAGAGTCATAAGTAGCATATTTTATGATCTACATTATAAATAGAATCTTAGAAAACAACTATTTCCATTTGACTACCTGACTCCAAAATGACGTACAGTTCACTAAACTGTACATTGGTTCTATTCCATTTGTCTGTATAGTCAACTTTCGAGAGGAGTTTCCGATTGAATCCAAACTTTGCACATCGTAATCTTCCTTCCAAGCCAAAATCACGCTAGATGATAGAGAAAACCAGACCAACCCTTCTGATATCTCCCCCACGAAATTGGAACCGTAAACACGTCATTCTGCAACCGATACTATATTGTTCATTTGGTTAGATGTAGAAGCTATATCTAAATCTAAACCGATTTCAGGAAACTTAACACACATCTAGATCTAATTCATTACGCTGTGCCAAATTTAGTGCAAACCCAAAGATATTAAGGGACTTTGGTGCACCATTTATGGGAACCATATGGGAGCTTTATCTAAATCCGAACCGATTTTCAGGAAACTTAACACACATTATTCTAAACCTAATTCATTACGCTGAGCCAAATTCAGTGCAAATCGAGAGATATATAGGGACTTTTGGCCAAATTTCATCCAAATCTGATAATAAATGCGACCTGTACTTTGTTTACAATTTAACACGGACAGACAGACGGACGGGCGGACATGCATTAATCGATTTAAAAAGTGATTCTATGCATATTCTCAAAAGGAACCATGTGTCTATCTCGTTTCCTTTTGCCTGTTACAAACATATGCACAAAGACATAATACCCTGTACCACAGAGTGGTGAAGGTATAAAAACTTTTAATTGTTTTGTCTTGTCTCTATTTTCCATATTAAATTGTTTTGCGCCATTAGAACATTCATATACAGTGTTGATTTATTATATTTGGTATTTATATCGAAATTATTTGGAAAATACATATGTGAATTTTATAACAGTTTTTGAAAAAAAGAAACAATGGAATGCAAACCTATTCACAATTAAGTGAGTGGAGAGTCCGTGGTTGTAAGCAAGAGAAATATTAGACAATCAAACTGTTGATAAACTAAACAACTACCAAGTGAGGGGAGCGTCAGAGGACGATATCGAAACAAAACACAGCCAATCGATGAATGGTGGTGTTTTTTTCTGGGAGAGAGAGGGGAAAAATGAGCGCAAGTAGTGGTGTAGTAGAAGTATGAAAATAGTTTTAGTATTAATGAAATGTTTACTTAAAAAAAAATTAAACTATGTATGAAATTATAAAATTGTTAATTAATTTTTTTTCTCTGTATTCTCCGGCTTTAAGCCAACTTTCACTTTCCCTCATTTAAATATAGCTTGTTTATAAATTATTTGTTACCAACTGACATTGAAGGGTTAGTTGGTGAGTTGTAAACTACTTTTTATCTTGGCACCGCCTACGTTGGCAGAACTTCTAATGCTTATGCTTTAAAGTTAATTATAATTTTAATTTATAACGTAGTTAGTGTAACAATTTCACCTTTGATTCTACCGATTTTTAATCTAAATCACAATCTTAGTCTAGGCATGTTGTCCGACCACATTTGTGGCCAATGCATTGTTTCCAATCGAAATATTCAATATATCATTGCTAATCAGCGCTGTGCTATAACTTGTATACTGCAAATTCAATATAAATATGCAAATTACTTAATTTACTCATGCATAGACATGATAACAACTTAGATTTAAAATAAATTACTTTAATTTGTTATTGGTTGTTCTTGTTGTTAAATGGGCAGAGAGAAAACAAATGAAAAACAATGGAAGGAAACAAGTTCAACAGATGCAAACCAGTAAGGAAAGTAGTAAAGTCGGACGGGGCCGACTATATGATACCCTTCACCACTATGGGTATATTAAACAGGACTATTAACATGAAATATATATGGGAGCTATATAAACCGATTTTCTCGAAACTTGGCAGACATCACTCTAGGCTCAATTCAGTCCGTTATGCCAAATTTCGTGCAAATCGAAGGATATATAGGGACTTTGATGCACCATTTATATGAAATCGGACGAAATTATATATGATTTTCACGAAATTTAGCAAATTTCGTGCAAATCGAAAGGTACTTTGTGGCACCATTTACATGAAATCGGACAAAACTATATATGGAAGCTATATCTAAATCTGGACCGATTTTCTCGAAACTTGGCAGACATCACTCTAGGCTTAATTCAGTACGATATGCCAAATTTCGTGCAAATCGAAAGATATATAGGGACTTTGGGGCACCATTTACATGAAATCGGACGAAACTATATATGGGAGCTATATCTAAATCTGAACCGATTTTCTAAAAACTTGGCAGATATCACTCTAGGCTTAATTCAATACGATATGCCAAATTTCGTGCAAATCGAAAGATATATAGGGACTTTGGGGCACCATTTACATGAAATCGGACGAAACTATACATGGAAGCTATATCTAAATTTAGATCGATTTTCTCGAAACTTGACAGACATCACTCTAGGCTTAATTCAGTACGATATGCCAAATTTCGTGCCAATCGAAAGACATATAGGGACTTTGGGGAACCATTTACATGAAATCGGACGAAACTATATATGGGAGGTATATCTAAATTTAGATCGATTTTATCGAAACTTGGCAGACATCACTCTAGGCTTAATTCAGTACGATATGCCAAATTTCGTGCCAATCGAAAGACATATAGGGACTTTGGGGAACCATTTACATGACATCGGACGAAACTATATATGGGAGCTATATCTAAATCTTAACCGATTTTTCCCAATTTCAATAGGGTTCGTCCTTAGGTCGAATAAGTGACCTATGCCAAATTTCATCCAATTCGCATCATAAATGCGACCTGTACTTTGTTTACAATTTAACATGCACAGACAGACAGACGGACGGACATGCATAAATCGACTTAGAAAGTGATTCTATGCATATTCTCAAAAGGAACCATGTGTCTATCTCGTTTCCTTTTGCCTGTTACAAACATATGCACAAAGACATAATACCCTGTACCACAGTGTGGTGAAGGGTATAAAAATAATCTTTTTCTAATTTATGTATCGAAATTTTCTCATTTAATTTTGAAATTCTATAATTTAAAAGGCCACACCTGTGTCAAACATATTTTGGCATAGTGTCGTATTAGTTAAACAAACACCTGTTACTGTCCAAGTTTTTATCAAATGGACAAAATACTTTATTTTTTTTATCATTTTCTCGTCGCTTTAGAGGCCACAGCTATGACCCCACAGTTATGTGAAAAACTTACCTCAGAAGGGCATAGACCGGAGATGTTGACTATATATCCAAGAGTAGTGGTTGACCTTAAAATTTATACCAATTACGCTGATGTATGTGGAAGAAAATATAGGGAACATGCCAAAAAGGGAACCTTAACCGATAATTCTACAAACCGATTTATGTAACCCATTATGTACACCAAATACAAATTGTAGCAATTTTTAATCGCGATTTTTCCTAAAATCTGAAAACCCCAACACGTGGACTGATACTGATAACCCTGGGTAGAGTATAAAATCCTCAAACTACAGCAATTTAGAGAGCAAAGTTATATGAGGCTATGCCTATATTGATTACTACATTTAAGAATTAGGTAATATTTGGATATACCTAATTAATGACCGATATATGTTAATTTCGGACCCAATATTTTAGTTTTTATATGGTGAGATGCTGGCCGATGTATTTGACTATCGTCAGATTCGATAGCTAAATCGTCTTACAATTCCATACTTTGTAGGGTAAAAACTGACAACGCAACAAATCAGCTAACTATTTTAATATAAACCTTCCCCACTTTGGGTATAGTATACATAAGTCTCCTAATAGACTCCGTCTTTTCGAAAGAACATTGACATTAAATTTAATAAACTTGAATATGTGAACTTTCTGGAATCTATGCTAAATTTAATTTCATTCGGGCAAGTTTAGAGTCGTTTGCATACAATGGGTCGAATTTATGTAAATCGATTTGATAAACGCAATTCGGTAAGTTGCACTCTTGAAAATTTAATCTCAATCAGATACCCGTTTGTAATATATATGGAAGCTGTGTCTGCATCTGCACCACTTACAAAAAAAGCGATAGCGTCTCAAATTTATACGTTTCGTATCAACCGGTGCAATATTTACCTAAAATCAACGAAAATACATCATTCTAGATGCAGTTCAGTTAAAATCTGATGATAATATATATGGGAACTATATCGAAATCTGAACCGATTTTTACGAAGCTTAGCAGACATCATTCTAGATTCAATTCAATACGCTATGTCAAACTTCGCGCAAATCGAAAGATACATAGGGACTTTGGTGCACCATTCACTTAAAATCTGACGAAAATATATATGGGAGCTATATCTTAATCTTAACCGATTTTAATTAATTAATTAAATTAATTAATTAAATCGGACGAAAATATATATGGGAGCTATATCTTAATCTGAACCCATCTTCACTAAACACAGCGCACATCATTTCAGACACAATTAAGTAAAATGTTGGTGCTTTGGTGCACCATTTGCCTAAAATCGGACGAAACTATATATGGGAGCTATATCTAAATCTGAACCGATTTTCAAGAAATTTTATACACATCATTCTAGACTCAAGTCAGTACGATATTCCAAATTTCGTGCAAATCGAAAGATATATAGGGACTTTGGTACACCATTCACCTTAAATCGAAAAAAAATATATATGGGAGTGTTATCTAAATCTGAAATGATTTTTTCAAATTTCAATAGAGTTCGTCCTTGAGCTGTGCCAAATTTCATCAATTCGGATTATAAATGCGACATGTACTTTGTTTACAATTTAACATGGACAGACAGATAGACGGACGGACATGCATAAATCGACTTAGAAAGTGATTCTATGTATATTCTCAAAAAGAACCAAGTGTCTATCACGTTTCCTTTTGCCTGTTACAAAGATATGCACAAAGGCATAATACCCTGTACCACAGTGTGGTGAAGGGTATAAAAATACTTCAACTGAGCATGGTTAGGGTTCGAACCTAGGTATCCAAAGCAAAATAAATGTTGGCAGATCACTTAGCGTTCTGAGCCATCAACACACTTCCGAAAGATTGCGCCAAAAACACAGGTGCGAATTTTATAACACCAATATAATCGAGTTAATGGAAATTCGGGGGAGAAGGGGAGAACAATACCAAAACCGAACACAGCCGAACAATGAATGGTGTGGTGCTGTTTTTCTTTCTTGTGAGGAATACATTTGTGTTAGTGCAAAAAGAGGGAGAGAGAGGGAAAATGAACGCAAATAGTGGCAAAATAGAGCGAAGTAGGACAATAGTTGTTCTATTAATGAAATGTTTACATTTTTTGAAAAACAAATAGTGTCTTTCTCATGATTATGAGAATTCTTTGTTTGTATTCAAGGCGAGGTATATGTACAATATAAAAAGTTATCTATGAATGAAATTATGAACATATTCATATCGACATATTCCTTCAACAATTGGTTTGGCCTTGTCCTTGTAAAAAATATTCACTTTTTTGTTATCAGGCCAGAATAATATTGCGGCCGTCTTAGAAATATTTGTATTTTTTCTGAATTTTTATCATGAGAACAACTATTTTTGCGCGGAAATGTTAGACACCATTTTAAATGAAATCGTCCGAAATATTTACATGTGGTATGTTGTTATCTGATATAGACAAGATTTTTAATGGAAATTTTCCAAATTTTCGAAATATAATTTATTATTTCCAATAATTATTTATGAGCATAACTATTTATGAGTATAGAGTAATCAAATAATTTTGGGTCATTTAAATCAATTATATATTTTGCAGAGTTGTCATAGGCGACTGCTTTCATATCAGTAACATAAATAACTACATCCAAGGCAAACATGTTTTTGTTAAAAATCGTTCTATTCGCTTCAGTATTTAAAAAGGTAAGATATTTCAATATATCATTTTCTACACCTTGAAATTATTTAATTAAATTTGCATTTAATTACAGTCCCCAGCTCTATTCCTATTCAAGAGCATACAATGCAAAGTGATAGATCCCACCTTCGGGCGATTTGATCTCTGCCAGGTGCGTTTGGAAAATAAAACAGCTTCATGGATTTCTGTTCATGCGCATCTTGAAAAATTGCCACTGACAAATGCTCGGATGACATTATCAACGGGATTTGATAAGACAAAAAGTATGCCATTGTTCAATAATACCTGGGATGTATGTAATTTTTTGAAAAATCGTAAAAGGAATCGGGCATTTGGAAGGGTCTTTGATTTCATTGCACCCTATACGAATCTGAATCATTCGTGTCCGTATAATGTAAGTCGAAAAAATAAATCGGGAAATTAATTTTGTTGGAATTCTTATAATTTTCAGCATGACATTTATGTCAACAATTTTACATTTTACGGCAAGAAGAGATTAATGCCGTTGCCTAAGGGTGGCTATTATGTACACACTTCGTACACAGTTGATGGTAAACCTCGTATGTCGGTGGATATATCATTTGAATTATACGATTAAAAAATAATAATAATAAATAATTATGTTTTTCGAAACCCCATCAGAGGTGAATTTAAAAAAAAAAACTATTTGTGAAAATACATTTGTTTCAAGGATCCGCACAAGGGTGGATTTTTAAAATAATATTTTCAAGGAGCCACCCAAGGATTGGATATTTCAAATAATATGTTCAAGCAGCAACCCAAGGCGTGGATTTTTAAATGAATATTTTTTTAAGGAGCCACACAAGGCGTGGATTTTTAAATGAATATTTTCTCAAGGACTATCACCTATATAGGCGTGGATTTTTAAATGAATATTTTCCCAAGGACTATCACCTATAAATGCGTGGATTTTTAAATGAATATTTTCCCAAGGACTATCACCTATATAGGCGTGGATTTTTAAATGAATATTTTTTTAAGGAGCCACACAAGGCGTGGATTTTTAAATGAATATTTTTTTAAGGAGCCACACAAGGCGTGGTTTTTTAAATGAATATTTTTTTAAGGAGCCACACAAGGCGTGGATTTTTAAATGAATATTTTTTTAAGGAGCCACACATATTTATAAGTAAATT
>NW_026888064.1:0-9231 GCF_032173495.1 Musca vetustissima | reverse complement strand
GGTTAAAAATAATGTTTAAAAAATCCACGCCTATGGATAGTCGGTTAAAAATAATGTTTAAAAAATTCACGCCTATGGATAGTCGGTTAAAAATAATGTTTAAAAAATCCACGCCTATGGCTAGTCCCTTAAAAATAATGTTTAAAAAATCCACGCCTATGGATAGTCGTTTAAAAATAATGTTTAAAAAATCCACGCCTATGGATAGTCCCTTAAAAATAATGTTTAAAAAATCCACGCCTATGGCTAGTCCCTTAAAAATAATGTTTAAAAAATCCACGCCTATGGCTAGTCCCTTAAAAATAATGTTTAAAAAATCCACGCCTATGGCTAGTCCCTTAAAAATAATGTTTAAAAAATCCACGCCTATGGCTAGTCCCTTAAAAATAATGTTTAAAAAATCCACGCCTATGGCTAGTCCCTTAAAAATAATGTTTAAAAAATCCACGCCTATGGCTAGTCCCTTAAAAATAATGTTTAAAAAATCCACGCCTATGGCTAGTCCCTTAAAAATAATGTTTAAAAAATCCACGCCTATGGATAGTCGGTTAAAAATAATGTTTAAAAAATCCACGCCTATGGATAGTCGGTTAAAAATAATGTTTAAAAAATCCACGCCTATGGATAGTCGGTTAAAAATAATGTTTAAAAAATCCACGCCTATGGATAGTCGTTTAAAAATAATGTTTAAAAAATCCACGCCTATGGATAGTCCCTTAAAAATAATATTTAAAAAATCCACGCCTACTGATGGTCCCTTAAATATATTTTTTTAAATCCTTAAATTTCGTCCCCCCCCCCATTCGACCTTGCCTTTCGGAATCAAGAAAGTTTAGAGTTTCGTTTTTTTGCTTTTCAATGACAAGATGAGGGTCAACCGCATCGAGAAAGCAATTCAAAATCATTTCAGATTTTTTGTTGGTATTGTTATTGTATTGTGTTTCAAAACCACAACGATATGGAAACGTGCACACACATACATGGAAAAAAACTTACCCTAACTATTTGGTTAAGTGACGATAAAACTTTTTACGAAAATTGACACCTAAACTCTAAGGAATTGTATTAATAAAGTTTTATTGGTCCCCAAAATAAAAAAAAACAGGGGAGAGGAAAATATAGAAGAGGGGACAGTGACCAGTTTGTGGAGAGCAACACATTGAAACAAAGTTCAATTGCCCACATTTACTGTTACGATAAAGGGTTGATCCAAGTCTCTAAATTGTAACGTTGCCGTGCCAGCAGAGCACAGCACAAACGATGCAATAAATTTAATTAAAATTGTTAAAAAAATAATTTAACAATATTACAAATCTAAAAAAAAAATCAAAGTTTTTAGTTGGCCAATTAGAAAGTGATATGAAAATAGAGAGGAGGAAAATAATCCTAAACCAGTAAGGAAAGTAGTAAAGTCGGACGGGGCTGACTGTATGATACCCTTCACCACTTTGGATATATTCTACATATCTGTCTAAACAGACGTCGCCTTTTCGAAGGAATACTTAGTTCAGAATGTTGTGTCAATCGGCGTAGCTACGGGTCGTTAGTGCACAATTTACATTAAATCGGACGAAAATATATATGGGAGCTATATCTAAATCTGAACCGATTTTCACTAAACTTTGCACACATCATTCTAGGCTTAATTTAGTACGCTATGCCAATTTTCGTGCAAATCGAAAAACATATAGGGACTTTGGTGCACCATTTACCTTAAATCGGACGAATATATATATGGGAGCTATATCTAAATCTAAACCGATTTTCACTAAACATAGCACACATCATTCTCGACCTAATTCAGTACGCTGTGCCAAATTACGTGCAAATCGAAAGATATTTAGGGACTTTGTTGCAGCATTTACCTTAAATCGGACGAAAATATATATGGGAGATATATCTAAATCTGAACCGATTTTTACGAAGCTTAGCACACATCATTGTAGGCTTAATTCAGTACGCTGTGCCAAATTTCGTGCAAATCGAAAGATATTTAGGGAATTTGGTGCACCATTTACCTTAAATCGGAGGAAAATATATATGGGAGCTATATATAAATTTGAACCGATTTTCACGAAATTTAGCACACATTATTCTAGGCTTAATTTAATACGCTGTGCCAAATTTCGTGCAAATCGAAAGATATATAGGGACTTTGGTGCACCATTTACAAAAAATCGGATGAAAATCTATACGGGAGCTATATCTAAATCTGAACCGATTTTTCCCATAGGGTTCATACTTGGGTCAAATAAATGAGCTGTGCCAAATTTCATCCAAATCGGATCACAGATGCGATCTGTACTTTGTTGACAATATAACATAGATGGACAGACAAACGGACGGACGGACAGGCATAAATCGACTTAGAAAGTGATTCTATGCATATTCTCAAAAGGAACCATGTGTCTATCTCTTGTCCTTTTTCCTCTTACAAAAATATGCACAAGGACAACGCCCTGTTTTGACCCTTGAAAAAAAAATTAAATTAAAATCCACGCCTTAGTTGGACCCTTGAAAAAAATTATTTTAAAAATCCACGCCTTAGGAGGGCCCTTGAAAAAAATTATTTTTAAAATCCACGCCTTAGGTGGGCCCTTGAAAAAAATTATTTTAAAAATTCACGCCTTGGGTGGACCCTTGAAACAAATTATTCTAAAAATCCACGCCTTGGGTGGACCCTTGAACATTTTTTTTTAGAAATCCACACCTTAGGTGGACCCTTGAAAAAAAATTATTTTAAAAATCCACGCCTTAGGTGGACCCTTGAAAAAAAATTATTTTAAAAATCCACGCCTTAGGTGGACCCTTGAAAAAAATTATTTTAAAATTCCACGCCTTAGGTGGACCCTTGAAAAAATTTATTTTAAAAATCCACGCCTTAGGTAGACCCTTGCAAAAAAATATTTTAAAAAATCCACGCCTTGGGTGGACCCTTGAATAAAAATGATTTTAAAAATCCACGCCTTGGGTGGACCCTTGAAAAATTTTTTTAGAAATCCACACCTTAGGTGGACCCTAGAAAAAAATTATTTTACAAATACACGCCTTATTGTGACCCTTGAAAAAAAATATTTTAAAAATCCACGCCATAGGTGGACCTTTGAAAAATATTATTATAAAAATCCAAGCCTTAAGTGGACCCTTGAAAAAAATTATTTTAAAAATCCACGCCTTAGGTGGACCCTTGAAAAAAATATTAAAAAAAATGCTCGCCTTGTTGTGACCCTGGAAAAAAAAATAATTTTAAAAAATCTTCCCTAATTTTTTCAAAATTTATTTCAGTGTTGAAATATATTGAAATCGTTGTCCATTGAAATCCATTCTCTCACATAACTATGTTTGTGGTTTTTCTATATAACCCAGTCTAGAATGTAGATTTTTACGAAACAATTTGGCCGACATGTGGTTGTGTGTGTGCGTGCCTGAATTTGAATGGTGTGTCCTTTATTCGAAATGAAAAAATAACTGTGTGGGGTGTTTTTGTGATATTTGGGTAATCCACTCAGGGCATCCACTTCTACCTGTGAGTGGTTAGACAAGTGATTTTAATTTTCAAATACTCTGCTGTAATTAACCTGTTGCGGGACACAAATTTGTGGCCAAGCCAATAAGAGACTGAAGATCATACACAGATTGTGGATGTGGTTCGGTCGGCAAGCAGACAATAAAAAATGAAGGACATGGCATCGGATTTTTTTAAATAGTGTTTTCAAGGCCTATATAAGGCGTGGATTTTTAAATAATTTTTTCAAGGCCTATATATGGTGCGATATAATGTAACACGGAAATTTGACGTCGAAAAGCTTCAAACACAACAGATAGCCGAGGCCAACTCCGATCAACTTACCCAACAGCTTGACGAAAGCACCCCTTGTCCAGATAATATTATAGAAGCACAATGGCAGAGAATTGCCCACTCCTTACAAACTGCCGCAAAAGCAACACTTGGGTACCAAAGGCCACCATCAAGAAATCCGTGGTACGATCAGGAGTGTCGTAATGCTACTGATATGAAAAACGCAGCATATATGAATGAAGTCCGAAAATTCTACCAACGGGTAAAACACCAAACCGAAGGCTTTGGTGCAGGCACATCCTCCTGTAGAGATAAAGAAGGAAACCTGGCGACAGATATAGACAGCGTGCTGAGGATCTAGAAGGAGCATTTTGAAAAGCTTCTGGTATCAAATAGTAGCGGTGAAGTAGATAGCCCGGAAACATTAATAGATGAAGGTATAGAGTGTATAACACCTAGCCAAGATGAAGTCAGAATAGCAATCAATCGGCTGAAGAATAATACAACAACAGGTGCTGATGGGTTACCAGCCGAACTATTCATGTCTGGTGGTCAGATGCCGGTCAGGAGCATACACCAGCTGATTAGTACAATTTGGCTAGAAGAATGCATGCCCAATGATTGGAACCTCAGCATTCTGTGTCTCGTGCCCAAAAAGGGCGACAATACGATATGTGCCAACTATAGAGGAATAAGTCTCCTTCCCATCGCATATAAAGTGCAATCCAGTGTGTTGTGTGAACGTCTGAAGCCAATAGTCAATGACATTATTAGATCATACCAATGTGGCTTCAGACCTGGCAAATCTACCATTGACCAGATTTTCACTCTGCGCCAAATCCTGGAAAAAACACCACGAAAAACACATCGACACATTCCACCTATTCGTCGACTATAAAGCCGCATTCGACAGCCCTATCCGTTAAGAGGTGTATAAAGCCATGTCTGCTTTTGGCATTCCTGCAAACTTAATTCGGCAAAGCAGGATAACTTTAACGGGCACAAGATCAGCAGTTAAATTCAGAAAGGACCTCTTTAATACCGAACGAGGATTCAGACAAAGTGATAGTTTGTCGTGTGACCTTTTTATACCCTTCGCCACACTGTGGTACAGGGTATTATGTCTTTGTGCATATGTTTGTAACAGGCAAATGGAAAAGAGGTAGACACATGGTTCCTTTTGAGCATATGCATAGAATCACTTTCTGAGTCGATTTAGGCATGTTTTCTTCCGTCCGTCTGTAGATGTTAAATTGTAAACAAAGTTCAGGTCGCATTTATTATCCGATTTGGATGAAATTTGGCACAAGTCACTTATTTGGCCCAAGGACGAACCCTATTGAAATTTGGAAAAATCGGTTCAGATTTAAACATTGCTCCCATATATATTTTCGTCCGATTTAAGTTAAATGGGGCACCACAGTCCCTCTATATCTTTCGATTTGCACGAAATTTGGAACAGAGTACTGAATTAGGTCCAGAATGATTTGTGCCAAGTTTTGAGAAAATAGGTTCAGATTTAGATATAGCTCCAATATATAGTTTCGTCCGATTTAAGGTAAATGGTGCACCAAAGTCCCTATATATGATTCGATTTGCACGAAATTTGACACAGAGTACTGAATTAGGTTCAGAATGATGTGTGCCAAGTTTCGAGGAAATCGGTTCAAAGTTAGATATAGCTCCCATATATAGTTTCATCCGATTTAAGGTAAATGGTGCACCAAGCCCCAAATATCATTCGATTTGCACGAAATTTGGCACAGCGTAATAAATTAGGTCTAGAATGCAGTGTGTTAAGTTTCCTGAAAATCGGTTCAGATTTAGATATAGCTCCCATATATATTTTCGTCCGATTTAAGGTAAATGGGGCACCACAGTCCCTCTATATCTTTCGATTTGCACGAAATTTGTCACAGAGTACTAAATTAGGTGCAGAATGATGTGTGCCAAGTTTCGAGAAAATCGGTTCAAATTTAGATATAGCTCCCATATATAGTTTCATCCGATTTAAGGTAAATGGTGCACTAAAGTCCCCAAATATGTTTCGATATGCATGAAATTTGGTACAGCGTAATAAATTAGGTCTAGAATGAAGTGTGTTTTGTTTCCTGAAAATCGGTTCCAATTCAGATATAACTCCCATATATAGTTTCATCCGATTTAAGGTTAATGGTGCACCAAAGTCCCTATATATTATTCGATTTGCACGAAATTTAGCACAAAGTAATGAATTAGGTCTAGAATGATGTGAGGTAAGTTTCGTAAAGATCGGTTCAGAATTAGATATAACTCCCATATATATTTTCGTCTGATCTAATGTAAAAGCGTACTGAATGAGTTCTAGAATGATGTGTGCTAAGTTTCGTGAAAATCGGTTCAAATTTAGATATAGCTCCCATATATATTTTCGTCCGATTTAAGGTAAATGGTGCACCAAAGTCCCAAATATCATTCGATTTGCACGAAATTTGGCACAGCGTAATAACATAGGTCTAGAATGATGTGTGTTAAGTTTCGTGAAAATCGGTTCAGAATTAGATATAACTCCCATATATGTTTTCGTCCGATCTAATGTAAAAGCGTACTGAATGAGTTCTAGAATGATGTGTGCTAAGTTTCGTGAAAATCGGTTCAGATTTAGATATAGCTTCTATAACTGACCAAATGAAAAATTTAGTATCGGTTGCAGAATGACATATTTTTATGGATCCAATTTCACATTTTATTGGTCCTTTAAAAATGCGACGTCTTTTAGGATTCATCTGTTGAATATACCAAATTGGTGAAGGGTATCATATAGTCGGCCCCGTCCGACTTTACAACTTTCCTTACTGGTTAACATCCTGCTGGAAAAGGTCATGCGAGACGCAAAGGTGAACAGATATGGCACTCTGTACACCAAACAACACATGTTACTCGCCTACGCCGATGACATCGATATAATGGGTCGAACATTGCGAGCGGTAATAGCCACCTTTGAACAAATTGAGAAGGAGTCTGCCAAAGTGGGTTTGGCATGGCATCAACGCGCAAGACGTCCAGTAGACTCGGACCAACTGTGGAACTTGAAAACTACAGCTTCGAGGTAGTTAAAGATTTAATATACCTTGGTAGCGCCATAAATAAAACGAATGACATCAGTTTTGAAATTCGGAGAAGGATTGTGATGGCCAACAGATGCTACTATGGTCCGAGTAAGTAGTTTAGAAACGAGGCCACCTCTGAGGCCAGACACAAATTCACACTTTACAAGACGCTGATACTACCCGTGCTGCTGCTATGGATCTGAGGCATGGGTACATGCCCAAGCAGATGAGGCAGCCCTTGAGGTGTTTGAGAGGAAAATTCTCCGAAAGATGTATGGGCCGATCTGCGTTGACGGTGAATATCGCCGTCGAATGAACCATGAGTCGTACCAGCTATTCTTGGACATCGACATTGTTAGACGTATTGAGTTGCAGCGACTACGTTGGCTAGGTCATGTTGTGAGAATGTATGAAGATGCCCCAGCCCAGAAGGCTTATTAAAGTGAACCAACTGATGGTTCACGCGGAAGGGGAAGGCCAAGATTACGTTGGAAAGATCAAGTCGAAGACAACATCGCCGAAAATGGTCTTTCAAATTGAAAAACACTGCGCAAAAGACCGACGCGCCTGGAAATCTGTTCTAAGCTCGGCTTATGGAACGAAAGTTCTGTTACAAGCCAGCTAAATAAGTAGGTAATATAAGGTGTGGATTTTTTTAATAATTTTTTTCCAAGGCCTATATAAGGCATGGATTTTTTAAATATTTTTTTTCAAGGCCTATTCAAGGCGTGAATTTTTTAAATATTTTTTCCAAGACCTATACAAGGCGTGGATTTTTTAAATATTTTTTCCAAGACCTATACAAGGCGTGGATTTTTTAAATATTTTTTTCAAGGCCTATACAAGGCGTGGATTTTTTAAATATCTTTTCCAAGACCTATACAAGGCGTGGATTTTTTAAATATTTTTTCCAAGACCTATACAAGGCGTGGATTTTTTAGATATTTTTTTTTTTCAAGGACAATTATCTTTATTCTGCTGTTCCTGCGGATGAAAGTATCCGTTTATCCTTCCTCCTCAATTTTCATCAATTGCACCCAATAGCTGATACCCATTTTCATCAAACATAGAAATCTACTTTAAAAATTACATTGGTGCACTTGAATGCACTTTCGCTTTTCTATGGCCCGAGCAGAGAACATATTCTACACATACGATGAGTATGTGTAGAATATGTGTGTAAGTTTAGTTGTGTATAAGTATATAATCATTTAGTCATTGAGTTTAAATCACTCACAACACATCCCTGCTAAATTGATTGACTAAATGTTAAAGTCAATTGTGAAAATTGTTCGCCAGCTTACTGGCAGATTGATGTCATGGCAAGGGCATAGGGATGGGGAGAGGAAATGATGGAGTAAATAAAACATATCCTCAATTAGCACTCAATGGTGTGATAGTAATAGTAGTAGTTGAGTTTTCAAAAAGTCAATATTAACACGAAGAGGTTTGCTAAGGGCTTTTATGTGTTCGACACTTTGGTTAAGGAGAGGATTTTTTTAAACAAATTTCAATCAAAAGGGAACATTTTTTGTGAAAATATTTTTTGCAAGGGTCACAAGAAGGCGTGGATTTTTAAAATAATTTTTTTCAAGGGTCCACCAAAGGCGTGGATTTTTAAAATAAATTTTTTGAAGGGTCCACCTAAGGCGTGGATTTTTAAAATATTTTTTTTCAAGGATCCACCAAAGGCGTGAATTTTTAAAATATTTTTTTCCAGGGTCCATCTAAGGCGCGGATTTTAAAAATAATTTTTTTCAAGGGTCCACATAAGGCGTGGATTTTTAAATATTTTTTTTCAAGGGTCCACCTAAGGCGTGGATTTTAAAAATCATTTTTTTCAAGGGTCCACCTAAGGCGTGGATTTTAAAAATAATTTTTTTCAAGGGTCCACATAAGGCGTGGGTTTTTAAATAATTTTTTTAATGGTCCACCTAAGGCGTGGATTTTAAAAATAATTTTTTTCAAGGGTCCACATAAGGCGTGGGTTTTTAAATATATTTTTGTTAATGGTTCACATAAGGCGTGGATTTTTATAATAATCGTGGATTTTTTACAATTATTTTTTCAAGAGTCATGACGTGGATTTTGTATACCCTACACAACTATGTTGTCTGGGTATTGTAGCTTTGTGCAGCCCCAAGAATTTGTAACGCCGCGAAATATTGGTCCTAGACCCACGTTTAAGTATACCGATCGTCATATCTCGACTAGAGTTTGTAACGCCGCGAAATATTGGTCCTAGACTCACCTTTAAGCATACCAAGCATCATATTCGACTAGCTGAGTCGATCTAGACATGTGTGTCCTTCCGTCTGTCCATTATAATTTGTAAACGCGATA
>NW_026888063.1:0-9297 GCF_032173495.1 Musca vetustissima | reverse complement strand
ATATTCCACATATCACGTTCGATATCCGTAGTAACTGAGGCCACAGCGGCCACAGTTTGGTGGATATTATTCAGGCAAGGTGTTACTACACCACATTTAGCCACCAATTGGGAATTTTTCAAGGATTGTTGCTGTTGCCGCAACCAAATCGGGGAATCTGAAAGAAAAATTGATGACAGATTTATATCTTGATTTTTCTTTCTTTATAATCACTCATTCTTACCTATATAGATCCTTGTCTGAACATTATTTCTCGAGCTAACATCCATCGATTGTAGACGATGTTGTGAGGCCAATGAGTAGCGATGTTGGGCATCCAATGTCACCTCCACCTCAATACCCATAACTCGTAATATCAGATTTTTCATTGCCAATCGGAAATCCTTTAAATGATAGGCATATAAAATTGGATTTACAGCCGAATTCAAATGTGACAAGATTATACAGAACAGCGTCAATTTGGGATGTATCGAACATGTCGGACAAAATGCCTGTATACAATTTATTGTATACAGCGGAATCCAACAGATCATGAAGAACAATACAATAATCGAAAGATTCTGAGTGGCCTTAACATCCCGCTTCCGTGCTGCTCCCAGCACACGCAGCATAGTACCACCATGACATGGACCACGACCAGTAATACTGCTGCCATTGTTGTTATGTATCTGAGCAGTAGAGCTCCGCCGACTGGTATCACCCATTGGATTCATTGTGACAATTTGTCGTACCTGCTTGATGATAACCTTATAGATATGGGCATAGAATGCCATCATCAGCAGAGCGGGTGTAATTATGGTTGCAAAATACAGGAACACCAAATAATTGTAATCCATTACCTCAACAAAGAGACAGGCTTGGTTGGTATCCACCGCTGCATGCCACCCGAAGAGGGGCAGGAAACCGACAATGGCTCCAGCCAACCAGCACATCGATATTATTACTGAAATGATAGGTAAAAATTAAATCTTAGTATTTTTATTTATTACAACTCAAAAATGTGAAACATAGATATAAATGAAAAAGACATAACATGGGTGAGGTGAACTCAATCGATACCAGTGTAAAATCACAAGAAATATCACGAGTTGCATAATATATTTTGTTTTGTGTCTAAGCAATTGCTCATAGGATGACATTCACATTTGGTATGTGTCTCGACTGTGGTTATTTAAAACAACGACACCAAGGGACCATTTCAGTAATATTTTAATGTAAAAATTTGCAAGGACTAACCAAGGCGTTGATTTATTAAAGAATATTTTTCAAGGGCCAACTGAGGCGTGGATTTATTAAAGAATATTTTTGCAAGGACTAACACAAGGCGTGGATTTATTAAAGAATATTTTTCAAGGGCCAACTGAGGCGTGGATTTGTGGCGTGGATTTATTAAAGAATATTTTTGCAAGGACTAACTCAAGGCGTGGATTTTTTTGAAGAATATTTTTGCAAGGACTAACACAAGGCGTGGATTTTTTTTAAAGAATATTTTTGCAAGGACTAACACAAGGCGTGGATTTATTAAAGAATATTTTTGCAAGGACTAACACAAGGCGTGGATTTATTAAAGAATATTTTTGCAAGGACTAACACAAGGCGTGGATTTATTAAAGAATATTTTTGCAAGGACTAACACAAGGCGTGGATTTATTAAAGAATATTTTTGCAAGGACTAACACAAGGCGTGGATTTATTAAAGAATATTTTTGCAAGGACTAACACAAGGCGTGGATTTATTAAAGAATATTTTTGCAAGGACTAACACAAGGCGTGGATTTATTAAAGAATATTTTTGCAAGGACTAACACAAGGCGTGGATTTATTAAAGAATATTTTTGCAAGGACTAACACAAGGCGTGGATTTATTAAAGAATATTTTTGCAAGGACTAACACAAGGCGTGGATTTATTAAAGAATATTTTTGCAAGGACTAACACAAGGCGTGGATTTATTAAAGAATATTTTTGCAAGGACTAACACAAGGCGTGGATTTATTAAAGAATATTTTTGCAAGGACTAACACAAGGCGTGGATTTATTAAAGAATATTTTTGCAAGGACTAACACAAGGCGTGGATTTATTAAAGAATATTTTTGCAAGGACTAACACAAGGCGTGGATTTATTAAAGAATATTTTTGCAAGGACTAACACAAGGCGTGGATTTATTAAAGAATATTTTTGCAAGGACTAACACAAGGCGTGGATTTATTAAAGAATATTTTTGCAAGGACTAACACAAGGCGTGGATTTATTAAAGAATATTTTTGCAAGGACTAACACAAGGCGTGGATATTTATTAAAGAATATTTTTGCAAGGACTAACACAAGGCGTGGATTTATTAAAGAATATTTTTGCAAGGACTAACACAAGGCGTGGATTTATTAAAGAATATTTTTGCAAGGACTAACACAAGGCGTGGATTTATTAAAGAATATTTTTGCAAGGACTAACACAAGGCGTGGATTTATTAAAGAATATTTTTGCAAGGACTAACACAAGGCGTGGATTTATTAAAGAATATTTTTGCAAGGACTAACACAAGGCGTGGATTTATTAAAGAATATTTTTGCAAGGACTAACACAAGGCGTGGATTTATTAAAGAATATTTTTGCAAGGACTAACTCAAGGCGTGGATTTTTTTGAAGAATATTTTTGCAAGGACTAACACAAGGCGTGGATTTTTTTTAAAGAATATTTTTGCAAGGACTATCAATAGGCGTGGATTTTTTAAAGAATATTTTTGCAAGGACTATCAATAGGCGTGGATTTTTTAAAGAATATTTTTGCAAGGACTATCAAGTCTATCAATAGGCGTGGATTTGTTAAAGAATATTTTTTCAAGGTCTATCAATAGGCGTGGATTTGTTAAAGAATATTTTTTCAAGGTCTATCAATAGGCGTGGATTTGTTAAAGAATATTTTTTCAAGGTCTATCAATAGGCGTGGATTTGTTAAAGAATATTTTTTCAAGGTCTATCAATAGGCGTGGATTTGTTAAAGAATATTTTTTCAAGGTCTATCAATAGGCGTGGATTTGTTAATATATAAATAATAGGGCACTGCTTTGTGTTCGTTTCATTAAATTAATTTGTATTCACTGAATTAATGATTATGCATCTAAATGAAACGATTTATGGAAAATTTAGGTAAACATTTTATAAACGCAGTTAAATATTTGTTCGTGTTATGAATCTCTTGCTTTTAGCGTATGGAATCATATTTATTTTCATATTAAAAAATCCAACAATATTTAAATGACTATTAACTTTAAAATTAAAGAAAAAACGAAAACAAAAAATACTAAACTTACATGTGCATTTTAAAAATATTTTGTGAATCAGCTAGACATTCCATGGAAACTACACCATAGGCAAGCCTCTCTTGAAAATGACAAGCCTTTCGACGACAACGGCGACTACGATGCACAGTGTCACGACCGCGGCCAAAAATGGTCAAAACCAAGTACCACGGAGGACAAATTTTTTGATGAGGATTGATAGAAAACACTCCAATTAGAATAAATATGAAATTTTATATCGTTATGTCAAGTAGTTTTGTCTCTACAAAGGTTCAAATCTGATAATTATTTATAAACTGATTTTTTTACCATATTTTCGAAAAATGGGTGTGTTTTTCTATTGCTCAAATATTTGAATATTCAAATTAACGGTTATTATAAAAGTGTTTATTTTGGTTGCTGTGGATGTAAAAACTAGGATTCGCTTTAGTTTGTATGTGTATAGATATCATATGGTGTATGCAGTCGTCCACACTTGTAGTACTTAGTTCATAAAATTTTTAAAACAAATTTTGAAAATAGTGGAGCAGAAAAAAAAAGTTTAAAAAAGGTTAGCTCTAATTTTTTTTTATTTGAGTGGTGACAAGTGTGTTTTTTAAGGAATAAAAAAAATTAGCTGCGGAGTCCTGCGGTTCTAAGAGTTATTTAACTTTTTTGGTGACCACCTTATTAAAAAATATGGCATATTTATGAAAATTAAATAAGTTATTGAGGGTCAAATAGGAAGGAGAATATGTATTCAGAATATAGAAATAATACAATATTTTACATAAAATATGCAGTTAAGTGGTAAAAACCTTATTCGAATCGAAGATATGGGAGAATTGGTTTTAAAATATAGCTTTTAAATAAATTTTCAGTCAGTTTGAAGATTATACTTATTTATCACATCATTTGAGACATAATCTTATAATCTAAATTTAGATGTCGCACATGAATTACCTTTGTGGAAAGTTCATACAGAAAAATATTAGTTCATGGCATGGGATATGCAAAGTGCAGTACAATACCTTTTGAGCGACTTTCACAAGATGCTAACAAGTTATGCCAACAAATAATTAGTAGCAGCCAGAACTTTTGTTAAAGCCGAGTTAAATCAGGATTTTATTTAGAATTTTATATTACAATCCGACCTTGTAATATCCTTAAACAGCCATAAAGTAAAGGCCCGAGATTATAACGTGGATAATATTAAATCGTACATTTGGGAAGACAATATTTTATATATATCTCTCATGTGTGTTTTGAAAATTTTGTGAATGATAAACAAGTAATTTATTAGTTACTAAAGGATATCAAATATTTATTATATTATAATAAAAATAACAAAAAGGAAAATACTATACTTAATATAGCTGCATATAACGATTTCATAGTACAGAAAGTTACATTTTTAGGGACTTTTGGTATGGTAGGTATCTGAAATATGGGCCAACAACTAAATTACAGCACCTATTACTTTGTTCGCTCAAATTTGATGTAATTTGGACGAAGACATGCAAATTTTCCTGCAATTTGGATGAATATAAAAAATTTATAGGTCCAAAAAGCGGATTTTTCAAGACCCTTTGTATGGGAGGTATATCAAATCTTGGCCCAATCTACCCAGTTTTTGGTCCGTTGCTTTATAGGCATAAGAAAAATTTAAATTGCCAATTTTCATTGAATTTGGTTGAATATTAAAGATTATATAGCCCAAGACCCTTTGGTCCGATCTACCCAGTTTTTGGTCAGTTGCTTTAGAGGCCTAATTAAATGTAAATTGCCAATTTTCATTGAATTTGTTTGAATATTAAAGATTTTATAGGCCAAAAAGGGTGACATTCTGAAGACCCATTGTATGGGAGGTATACGAATTCTTGGTCCGATCTATCCAATTTTTTGTCAGTTGCTCTTTAGGCCAATAATAAGCACATGTATGTAATTTCATTAACTTACCATAACTCCTTCTATTTTTGGCCGCTGTTTATATGAACTCGCGACATAGTGCGATGACAAGAAAAATTAATCAAATTGGTCAAGTAGTACTATGTCCGACCACCCACCATTTTAAGTAGACAACGCTAATTAAAAAATAACAATGAACCCACTAAACGTTTAACTTTATTAAGTGACTCTAGTTGACGTTGTTGCTGCTGCTGCCGTTGGTGGTCATAATAAAGTAGCATAAAGTGGGACGTCACCATGTCAATGAAACAAAAACAAGAAAAATTTATATGTCATAAGTCATCTAATTTTATATGAAACATTTCCCAATGCAGCAGTTAATGTAGGTTAAGGAAATTTTCCTTTACTTTAAAGTTGCGCCATGAAATGAAGTATTTTCTAAAGCACCGGTATAGTCATCGGGGTTGAGATGTTAGTTCTGTAGCCTATTGTTTACTCCATATATAAACATATAATTTCTTAAAACGTATTTGCCAACTTTTGAAAGATCACAAGACACTTTTTTCTTTAATGTGATCCTATTTAAATTTCAAATAGTGATTTATTTCTACTCCATACGATTTTTGCACATTTGTTCCCCTACGTCATTAAAAACTACTTCAATGCAACAAGTAATTCTTCCTATATCCTCACTTTCTTGTTCTAATGGCATACAAATTATATCGTCGTCAGGACATTAGTGCACTGACTCATGTCTATTTGTTACGAAAGTTCATCTTGATATTAAATGTATGTTTATCTTTTCTCGTATTTGTATGTATATGTGTGTCTTTATCTTCCAGCCAGGGTTCTGATGACGGCAAACATTTATGACGGTGTTTGTTTCCATTTTGTGCTTTAACTGTCGTAAAAATTACTATCATTGAACGAGCTATCTACTTATGAATGTCGGTCGGGTGTGGGAGCAACAACCTTTAATGTTGCTGCCTTCTAATATAAATAGCAAATTGCTGATGACCATGAAATGTATCAATAAAGGGGTCAAATCGTTATTTTTTGTAACATAGTACACTTAATTTTGCGGCTACCATGGGATTAAGTGAATTGTATATAAAGGGTTTAACTATGTTGCAAAATTCGTGGATATAGTTGTAATGGTTATAAATGTACCTCACAGTAAATGTGCTCCAAAAGGGCGGTTTTATAGTAACTGATCAATCTTATAATCAAGGACGTAAATGTGCCTGGGATTCAATTTAACTTATAGTACAATATGGCATTTGCTTTCATATAAGTCGGTGGAAATTATTTTTTATGCCGACAGATATACACTCACCCTATGGATTTATAAATATTGACCAAATGGGTTCCGTCTTCGGACTTCATCTAGGCTTGATAAAGATAACAGGTTCTAAAAAGTTTGGTTCAAATCTTAAATTTCGTTAGCCTAATATTGGATTGATAAATATTGAAAATGACCATTGACCATTTGTGGGAGAGATATCAGAAGGAGTGGACCAATGGTTCCCACCTTCAAACTTGATCTAGGCTTGGTAAAGGTAATAAGTTGTTCAAAGTTTTGTGCAAATCGGACATTTCGTTATTGGATTTATAAATATTGAAAATTTTGACCCTCTGTGGGGGAGGTACCAGAAGGAGTGAACCTACGGGGTCCCATCTTCCAACTTGATCAAGGCTTGGTAAAGATAATCGGTTGTACAACGTTTCGTTCAAATCGGATAGTCCGTTTGCATGTTATTATAAAATTAATTTTTAGCACAATTTTGACCATTTTGTGGGGGAGGTACCAGAAGGAGTGGACCGATATTCCCCATCTTCGAACTTAAACTATGTTTGGAAGAAATATTAAGATGTGCAAAGTTTCGATCAAATTGATCATTCCCTTCGAGAGTTATCGTGCGCACCCGCCAGCTCGACAAACAGACGGACATGTGTAAATCGACTCCAAATTTTCAGAATCAGATTTGTTCCAAAGAAACATGGGGTCTAAAACCAATATTTCGATAAGGCACATTTTCACCGTATCAAATCCATGAAAAACAGTTTGAATAATCCACATTTCTAAATAGTCTTTAAAAATATATTTAAAAAATCCACGCTTATTGTTATTAGCAATAAATATTTCAATAACATTGTTAATTTCATAATTGTTTTCTTTTTGGTCTAACCTAAATCCGTAGGGTGTTTATGAGAAGACAATTAAGATTCCATAAAAATAGTTACCTATATGACAGCTTGGAGTCGCTGTTTTAATTCATCACAGCGTGAACACGCTCATTAAATCTGGATGTCACCCTGTGATCGGTAGCAACAACACAGATCACTATCTATGGTGCACTATCGATATTATCTAACTCCAGGCTATTAATATAAAGAATACATATTATAAAGTTTTAATAAATGATCTGTTCTCTTCTCCTAACATTTGTCAGACTGGGGAGGCAAGCAATATCCCTTAATAGTTACGGATTTGATATTGATGTTTTTTTACTAACCACAGCGGAGAAACAAACCAAATGTAAATCAAAATCAGTGCGTGAACAACATCGTCATCGATATTGTGGTGTATATGCTAACGGATGGAGGCGACATCCGTGTTTGATGAACTTAACTATTTTGGCGACAACCAAGAGCGTCATCTACTAGATATTTGTCAAAAAATTAAATTAAAACAAATAAATTTTCTTGTGAACATTTTGCAAAATCGTTAACTGACATACTGTGAGGTAGAGACATAATTGTTCTCGTTGAATCCCACAAAATTTGAAATAAACTAAAAAACCTGTCGATTTGAGCAAACAAAATTTTAAAAATAATAGATCCCGGTGCTTCAAAAGACGTTTATGAGACCTCTCAGGTGCCGAATCATGCATCTATTCGCAAGAACCCGAAAAAGAACAGAGATTGACCGTGTGGGTCTTGTAAGGTGAGCCAAAGTTGTTCATGGAAAAAGTGCTTAGAAGCAAATGATACCACGTTTCTTCGGAAAGACTGGTTCTTCACGTAACGAACATGTATTTTCTTATAATAAATATAGTGAATTTCTTGCTTGTGGGTATCTTTTTTGGAATGGAGAGAACTTAGTTAGATAGGGATCAATTTTTGTATGCAGTCCACATGTGGTATGGAGACTACAAATGGTCGCCTGTTTCTTCGGAAAAACGGGTTAACGTTGTAACCATAGATCGTTTTTTGATAGTAAATGGTAGCATTTTCATTATTAGGCAAATCTACTCGTATAAGGATTAGAGTTGTGAGATCTTCTTCCTGACGCGGTTCAATTTTATTCAGTTCGCTCTCTAAAAGAACCGGGATGAGATCAAAAATTAACGATTGAAGGGCCGGTGAACGTTCGTATCAAAAGAAACTAGGTAAGCGAGCGGAAAAATGATCAAGTGGAGCAAAAGAAACTAGACCGAACCGAACCGATCGCTTATTTTGCGAAATAGTTCAAATGAACTAGTTCGTTCCCAACTCTTGAGTAGACTACTGAAATCTCTCTGTAAGTTCTCAAAGTCTTTATACATTATCAAAGACTTATACATTACAGATTATAATCGATTCTTTTAGAAAAGGGTCCTAGTTCATTCGTTCAATGAACGGAAAGATTTAAAGCAAACATAAACGACTGGAAGATCTGGTTGAACAATTCGTTGAAAAGGCACTAAGTGAACGAGAGCAAACATGAACAGCTAAAGCAAAAGGAACTAGATCAACAAAGGAATCGGATCTAGTACAGACAGTGTCTTTTGTGGAATACAATAGAGCCAAATTTAAAAATTTTGTAAACTTCTCAGTGCCTTAAGCACGGTTCATCTTTAAAAGGAATCCAGGACATTAATAAAGGTCGATTATTCAATTCAGTTTTAAGCCATGTCTGCGTTCGGCATTCCAGCAAAATAAATACGACTATGCAGGATAACGTGTGGCACAAGGTCAGCAGTTAAAGTCGGAAAGGACGTCGCGGAGCCCTTCAATACCGAACGAGGATTTAGACAAGGTTAGAGCACTTCAGCATATAAATGTGAATCAATCTTTTGTGTCTCGTACCATCGCTCGAGACCGTGATACAGGTAGCGTAGTCCGAC
>NW_026888062.1:0-9287 GCF_032173495.1 Musca vetustissima | reverse complement strand
AGGTCTTCAATGGGCGTTTATTTCTTAAAGAATATTTTTTCAAGGTCCTCAATAGGCGTGGATTTCTTAAAGAATATTTTTTCAAGGTCCTCAGTAGGCGTGGATTTCTTAAAGAATATTTTTTCAAGGTCCTCAATAGGCGTGGATTTCTTAAAGAATATTTTTTCAAGGTCCTCAATAGGCGTGGATTTCTTAAAGAATATTTTTTCAAGGTCCTCAATAGGCGTGGATTTCTTAAAGAATATTTTTTCAAGGTCCTCAATAGGCGTGGATTTCTTAAAGAATATTTTTTTCAAGGTCCTCAATAGGCGTGGATTTCTTAAAGAATATTTTTTCAAGGTCCTCAATAGGCGTGGATTTCTTAAAGAATATTTTTTCAAGGTCCTCAATAGGCGTGGATTTCTTAAAGAATATTTTTTCAAGGTTATGAAGAGGACGTAGATTTTCTCAATGACCAATAACACCTCGAGTTATGTTTACTTCCTTGATGTTGTAGTATTCAAATTCTCATTTCAAAAACAAATCATTCGGATGCATGCAAAAGCATTATTACAAAAAACTGTAAAAATTATCAGTATTGTTTTCAACAACAAACTGAGGAAAAAATACAACTTTAATATTACAACATTAATATTTAGTTTACATGTTATAAACCCACTTACATAAAAAAAACTCGTGTATTACCCTTCTTATGTTAATCTTGATTTGAAATGCAGTTTTGTTGTAACCTGTCAAAATGCTAATACTTTGCTACCGTCGCATTTCCATATGAAAATAAAGAATATTAAAAATAATTGGTACGAGGAACTTGTATTATGTGTGTGTGTAGAGGCCAATTACTCACATTGTTGAAGTCGTTCACTGTTTTGTTATAGCTATTGCATGTCTTGCACGTTGTCATAAAATTGCATACTTAATCACCTACTGAATTTAATGACCGTAAAAAGGAGATTTCCTGTCGCGTACAAATAAAGGATTTTATTCAAATACAAACATTACATTTTCACTGGGTTCTTAAAATGAAGAGAAAAAATGCCAAATACAGAATTTTATTTTGGTCCATTAAAAATTATTCCTTAAAAAATCCACGCCCAATATTATTTTTTGAAAAATATTCTTTAAACCAGTGAGCGGAGCAGTATAGTCGGACGGGGCCGACCATATGATACCCTACACAACTACCACGGAACTCTAACTTTCTGCGGTTCAATATTCTCAGGCCAACAGCTCCACTTTCTAACCCTGGCACATTTTCCATTTTCTTTTCTTGAATTGAATTCTTACGCCATAAAATAAAAAAACTGGTCACTTTAGGTTTTGGTTGATTTGATTCGGAATATTGACCGACCATCATCTAAACAGCCGCTATAAGTATTTAGTCACATTTCAATATCTCAACTTCACCGAAAACTATAGGCGTCATCCTTGACCATAATCGAAACTTCATGTACAATTTCAAAGCGATCAGCGCGACATTTCCGTCATCTAATGGAGTAATAGTAATATTATGCACATAGTCACATTTACCTTATTATGTATAACTTCCATATCTGAGCACATCCGAATTATTTGTGTAATTGATATCAATTTAAATGTCGACCACTCCTCTAGGATATAATATCAACTTCTCGGGTCTATGTCCTTCAGGAGTAAATATATACGCTATAGAATACAAGTTTTGTCATTTCTCACACAAAAGTCAGGGTCCATTTGACCCGCTAAATATTGTCCGATCTTTATGAAAACAGGCATGCATATTCTTTAGCCCGATCCCCTTCACCATGCAAAAATTCGCGATGTTTGGGCCATAATTGCGGCCTCTGGGGCGACCAGAAAAACCGACAAAAATAAAGTTTTTGTTCCATTTTATCCCCTAAATATTAACCGATCTTTACCAAAATCCAATAGGGGTCTTCATTGGCCAGAACCCATCCTACATGCAAAATTTCGTGAAGATTGGTCTATAACTTTGGCCTGTATCGTGTTTACAAATTATAATGGACAGACGGACGGAGGAAACACACATGTCTAGATCGACTCAGCTAGTCGAGATATGACGATCGGTATACTTAAAGGTGGGTCTAGGGCTGCACAAAGCTATAATACCCTGACAACATAGTTGTGTATGGTATAAAAATCCACGCCTTATATTGTCCCTTGAACAAATATTATTTAAACCAGTAAGCAAGTAGTAAAGTCGGACTGGGTCGACTGTATGATACCCTTCACCACTTTGTTCCCTCGGAGGAACATACTCATACCTTTCTGTAATCAATGCCAAATTTAATTTCATTCGGGCAGATTTTAGAGTCGTCTGCGTACCATGAGACAAATTTAGCAAAATTGATACACACGATATTCGGTACGTCGCACTGTTAAAAATTTAATCTCAATCAGACACCCGTTCGAAATACATATGGAAGCTATGGCTACACCATTCTAGTATCAGTTTGATTCGTTTTGCGAAATTTCGTGTTAATCGGACAAACATTAGAACTATGGTGCACCATTTACCCAAAATCGGACGAAAATATATATGGGAGCTGTATCTAAATCAGAACCGATTTTCACGGACGAAAATATATATGAGAGCTATTTCTAAATCTGAACCGATTTTTCTCAATTTCAATAGGGTTTGTCCTTGGGCGAAATAAATTAGCCGTGCCAAATATCATCCAGTTCCAATCAAAAATGAGACCTGTACTTTGTTTAACCTGGATAGACGGACTTAAAAAGTGATTCTATACATATTCTCAAAAGGAACCATGTGTCTATCTCGTTTGCTTTTGCCTGTTACAAACATATGCACAAAGACCTAATACCCTGTACCACAGTGTTGTCAAGGGTATAAAAATCCACGCCTTATATTGTCCCTTGAAAAATGTTCTTTAAAAAATCCACGCCTGCCCTTCGAGGCCTCAAAAAATAATTTTTAAAAAATCCACTCATAAAACATATATTTTAATAAAAATAATCCACTGATGTAACCTTGACCTCATTTAATAATACTTTAAATAATATTCTCTCATTAATATTCGTTTTCAGGAATTATTTTGTCCAATGTCGTTCTGCTCACATTAGAAAACTTAATTCCAAACACAAATATAAAACCAAAATTAATCTACGTGCATAAAATTATTTTAAACCAAACAAAGAGCGTTGAAGACGAACTATGGCATTATAATGACACTTAGAATGCCAAAATATTTAGTTATTAATTTAATTAAACTTATATAAAATTTATAAACATTAAATAATGGAGATTAAAATTAAAAAAAAAAAAAATAATAATAAAAATACGACAGAAATAATCGATAACCTAATTATACAATTTAAGTAGTAATTCCTAAGAGAGATTTTTATTTTAATCAATTTTTGTCACTTAGGCTATAATGCATTCTATCTATCCCCCAAGTTTGTGGTTTCAAAATGTAAACATTTGCATTGAAATACTCCAAACAATATTCATACTCATCCTCATGAAAATAGTCTCCCTCCAGACCCTATTATGTACAAAATTTGAATTTATTTCACATGCATTCATACACGAATATGAGTGCCTGGTTAAAATAGACATGGCATCATGTTTGTGGTCCAAATTTGGAAAAATGTAAAAAACGAAAACTCTCCCTCCTCTTTAGTAAAAACCAACTAAGCACATATTGATGTTCATGGCCCCGCAAACCGCACAGACCATGGCTTGGATTTAGTTGCAGTTCTTTGAATAAAATATAATTCATTACACAGTGGCATGCCTGTTCCTTTGTGAAGCTACTCATACTCTCGCATACATATATTTAAATATGAACAAATACTTCTTTTATTTTAATGAGAATAAAATTGTATATTAACATAAACAAAGAGAGATATGAAAACACACACATTCTCGTATGTACCAAAAAACTCACATTCTCCCAACCAGACATAATTTGGGCGTTAAGTAATAGTTAAATATATAATGAAAAAAAATCTCAACTATTGGTCCAAAACGAATTGGATCAAGAGGACAACCAGAAATTTTGGAACTAGAATAAACAGGCTGTTACAAAATCCATGGGTCTATATAATGGGCATATAATATTTTTTCTTACGGAGTCATTATTTTGTTTAACAGATTATATATCTCCTGGTGTAACACCAGGATACGGAATGTCACACCGAATACCACCTACAGGATACGGAATGTCACACCGAATACCACCTACTTGTAGGAGAATATACATGGCAGATCAATGTACAAAAAAGAACAGATAATAAAGTTGCAACTTTTTAAACAGAACTTGTTTGAAATAACAAAAATATTTATGAATATCCTCTTTATGCCAGTGGTCGTTTGTCTTTGAAAAAATAACTAAGGTCTGGTGATTTTTTGTTTCAAAGAGAATTAAATAATATGGCAACTTTAATGCAAATTAAAATAAAGAAAGTGCAAATTTTTATTTTTCTTATAAAGTGTAAACATCATAAGAGTGGACCCACGTCCAAGGCTTGGATTTTCCAACGGAAATTTACTCAGGGAACAATAAAAGGCGTGGATTATTAAAAGAATATTTTTTCAAGGACCAATAAAA
The DNA here is from genome assembly GCF_032173495.1 of Musca vetustissima. Lineage (NCBI taxonomy): Eukaryota > Metazoa > Arthropoda > Insecta > Diptera > Muscidae > Musca > Musca vetustissima. Next base: position 4,716 of record NW_026888062.1, on the reverse strand, counting down.
TAAGTGGATTACTAAAAGAATATTTTTTCAAATATTATTTTTAACGAATAAATTTTCAAGTACTGTGTAAGGCATATTTATACCCTTCACCACACTGTGGTACAAGATATTATGTCTTTGTGCATGTGTTTGTAACAGGAAGAAGGAAACGAGATAGACACATGGTTCCTTTTGAGAATATGTATAGAATTACTTTCTGAGTCGATTTATGCATGTCCGTCTGTCCGACTGTCCGCCTGTAAATTGTAAACAAAGTACAGGTAGCATTTATGATCCGATTTGGATGAAGTTTGGCACAGTTCACATATTTGGACGAACCCTATTGAAATTGGAGAAAATCGGTTCAGATATAGCTCCCATATATATTTACGTCCGATATAGGCACCAAAGTCCCTATATATCTTTCGATTTGGACGAAATTTGGCATAGCATACTGAATTAGGTCCAGAATGATGTGTGCCAAGTTTCGTGAAAATCGGTTCAGATTTAGATATAGCTCCCATTTATAGTTTTGTCCGATTTTATAAAAATGGTGCACTAAATCCCTATATATTTTTCGATATGCACGAAATTTGGCATGTCGTACTAGATTAAATGATGCGTGTTATGTTTCGAGAAAATCGGGTCTGATTTAGATATAGCTCACACTTTTGTCCGATTTAAGGTAAATGGGCCACCAAAGTCTCCATATATATATTTCGATTTCCACGAAATTTGGCACAAGGTACTGAATTAGGTCTAGAATGATGTATGTTAAGTTTTCTGAAAATCGGTCCAGTTTAGATATATGTCCCATATATATTTTCGTCCGATTTTATGTAAATAGTGTACCAAATTCACAAATGATGGGTGTTAAGTTTCCTATATATCGGACCAGATATATATATCTATATATATATTCGTCCGAGTTAATGTAAATAGTGTACCAGAGTCCCTATATATCTTTCGATTTGCACGAAATTTGGCATAGCGTAATGAATTAGGTCGAGAATGATGTGTGTTAAGTTTCCTGAATATATATTTTCGTCCGATTTAAACTAAATGGTGTACCAAAGTCCCTATATATATTTCGATTTGCACGAAATTTGGTAAAGTGTACTGAATTAGGTCTAGAATGATGTGCGTCAAGTTTCGCGAAAATCGGCTCAGATTTATATATAGCATTACCAGAAGTTGGATATAAATGCTTCACCAAGGTGGGTCCAATCGGCACAAAATTTGCACTACGTACTGAAGTTACTGCAACATAACGCGTGGCAAATTTAGTTGAAATCGGTTTAGACTTAGATATACCTCCTATATATATTTTCAAATTTTAAGTTAAATTTCCACCAAAGCCCCAACGTTAGGCCGTTTGCTACAAAAGTTTGCACAGTATACTGAATTTAGTGTAGTTTACCGTGTGCTAAGTATTTTAAGAATCGGTTCAGATTTAGATATAGCTCCCATACAGTTTCGTCCGATTTTAAGTAAATGGTTCAGCATAGACCCAAAGGTATCCCGATTGACACAACATTTTGCAAAACGCACTGAAGTTAATTAATCTAACGTGTGGAAAGTTTTGAAATCGGTTCAGATTTGGATAGAGCTCCTATATATATTTTCTCCCGATTTTATGTACATGATGATGCGGAGGTGTGGATTTATTAAAGACTATTTTTGAAAAGGACCCATCATTCAAGGCGTGGATTTATTAAAGAATATTTTTGAAAATGACCCATCAACCAAGGCGTGGATTTATTAAATAATATTTTTGAAAACGACCTATCAACCAAAGCGTGGATTTATTAAAGAATATTTTTTCAAGGACCCATTAACCAAGGCGTGGATTTATTAAAGAATTTTTTTCTAAGGACCCATTAACCAAGGCGTGGATTTATTAAAGAATTTTTTTCTAAGGACCCATTAACCAAGGCGTGGATTTATTAAAGAATATTTTTCTAAGGACCCATTAACCAAGGCGTGGATTTATTAAAGAATATTTTTTCAAGGGCCCATCAACCAAGGCGTAGATTTATTAAAGAATATTTTTTCAAGGACCCATTAACCAAGGCGTGGATTTATTAAAGAATGGTTTTTCAAGGGGCCATCAACCAAGGCGTAGATTTATTAAAGAATATTTTTTCAAGGACCCATTAACCAAGGCGTGGATTTATTAAAGAATATTTTTTCAAGCTATATTTTATCTCACAGAAAAAATAAAATACTGCAAACAACAACAACAGCAATTAATTATAATAAGCATCTGACACAATAAACAACAAAATATGCACACTTTGCATGTCTCGTCGTAATTAATTTGTTTTCATTAACGCTTCACAGTTTCATGCTTAGCATTTGACCAATTTTATTTTTACAAGAAGGTCAACGAATGGCAGAATGAGTAATTTACACCACAAAAAAAAAAAAAAAAAAAAAAAACTACCATAAAAAATGCAAAGGTGTTGTTCTCTGCTATATAAGAAAACAGAAAACAGCATTATGATTGTTCTCATGCCATTCGTTGTCGTTGACATTGTTACAATTTGCGCTTTGTAATTATAATTTTTTTTTCAAGAAAATAATGACTATTTTCACTGCTCTTTGACCGGAATGGATATGACCAGGTCTTGGGTCATATTTATTTAATTATACAATGTCATTTACGTGTTGGAACTAGAGAAAAACGTCATTGTTCTGAATTTTATGGAGGAGGCAGCATTGAATTCAATTTTATTATTAAAGGCATGAATATTCATATAAATTATTTATTTTTTTGTAAATGAATAAATTACGTCCTGAATTAATTGTATACCAGCACATTTCAATTAAATAGAATTTTCAACATTTAATTTATTCTGCATAAAATTGTCTTCAGGCAGTATAAATGGATTTGAAGTGGACATAGAAAAATTATGGTTTTTTTATAGATTATTTAAAGAATACAATATAAATATTTAAATACCATAACAATTCGTCATTTCATTTAAATTATCCCAAATGTTATTGGATGCCAACATTTTTGTTTATAAAAATGCAATATTTTAATACTTACAAGGTATTTATAAAATAACAATAGTTCAATTGTTTCATATTCATAATAATTTGAAAAATAAATTCTGTCAATAATGAATTGAATTTGTAGTACGGAAAAATTCTACTGCATTCTGCTTTTGAATAAATTGTGGCTTACAAATGTGTGGCCATAGGACCAGGCCACAAATACAAAATTATTGTGAGTAAGCAGATATTGTTGTTGTTTTTATTATTCTGGACTAAAAATAAACATTATTTTATTATAATTCTGGTCTGCATTATATTACATGTAATTCACCCTAAGCTGCAGTTGTTCAATATTAATGGACATGTTCACAATTGAATATGTATACAAATGAGGTTGATGCAGAAGTGAAATAATTTAATGGTAGAAAAAATAAATTTATAAAACAAAAAAACAAAAAATTGAATAAAAACATGAATGCATTTTATTTTTACGCTTAATTGTATTGGTATCTGAAAAAATATTCTTTAAAAAATCCACGCCTTGTTGTATGGTCCCTGAAAAAATATTCTTTAAAAAATCCACGCCTTGTTGTATGGTCCCTGAAAAAATATTCTTTAAAAAATCCACGCCTTGTTGTATGGTCCCTGAAAAAATATTCTTTAAAAAATCCACGCCTTGTTGTATGGTCCCTGAAAAAATATTCTTTAAAAAATCCACGCCTTGTTGTATGGTCCCTTTCTTTAAAAAATCCACGCCTTGTTGGATGGTCCCTGAAAAAATATTCTTTAAAAAATCCACGCCTTGTTGGATGGTCCCTGAAAAAATATTCTTTAAAAAATCCACGCCTTGTTGGATGGTCCCTGAAAAAATATTCTTTAAAAAATCCACGCCTTGTTGGATGGTCCCTGAAAAAATATTCTTTAAAAAATCCACGCCTTGTTGGATGGTCCCTGAAAAAATATTCTTTAAAAAATCCACGCCTTGTTGGATGGTCCCTGAAAAAATATTCTTTAAAAAATCCACGCCTTGTTGGATGGTCCCTGAAAAAATATTCTTTAAAAAATCCACGCCTTGTTGGATGGTCCCTGAAAAAATATTCTTTAAAAAATCCACGCCTTGTTGGATGGTCCCTGAAAAAATATTCTTTAAAAAATCCACGCCTTGTTGGATGGTCCCTGAAAAAATATTCTTTAAAAAATCCACGCCTTGTTGGATGGTCCCTGAAAAAATATTCTTTAAAAAATCCACGCCTTGTTGGATGGTCCCTGAAAAAATATTCTTTAAAAAATCCACGCCTTGTTGGATGGTCCCTGAAAAAATATTCTTTAAAAAATCCACGCCTTGTTGGATGGTCCCTGAAAAAATATTCTTTAAAAAATCCACGCCTTGTTGGATGGTCCCTGAAAAAATATTCTTTAAAAAATCCACGCCTTGTTGGATGGTCCCTGAAAAAATATTCTTTAAAAAATCCACGCCTTGTTGGATGGTCCTTGAAAAAATATTCTTTAAAAAATCCACGCCTTGTTGGATGGTCCTTGAAAAAATATTCTATAAAAAATCCACGCCTTGTTGGATGGTCCTTGAAAAAATATTCTTTAAAAAATCCACGCCTTGTTGGATGGTCCCTGAAAAAATATTCTTAAAAAATCCACGCCTTGTTGGGTGGTCTCTGAGAAAATATTCTTTAAAAATCCACGCCTTGTTGGATGGATGGTGAAAAAATATTCTATAAA
>NW_026888061.1:0-9220 GCF_032173495.1 Musca vetustissima | reverse complement strand
TGTTATATTACCGTATTTACTTGGTTCAGTTGGTGCGTTGCTGTGGTCAGTGTAAACGATCATTGTATATATTCGATCATTATACATTAGACGGTATCATCTAACAGAACTCCATTGATCAGCAGCATAAAAACAAATATAATCAGAAAATTGTTTCACGGTCTTGTTTATCATGAATTGCGTATTTTCCATAATATTGAGTACACTTCATTGTCGATATTGTCCGTATTTCGGTGGTTCAATTTCAACCGAAGGAACTTTAATTTGAAATTCCGAATGACCATATTTTACATATCCCAATATGCGCAATGGGAGTCTTTATAAACGGTCTATTGACGAGCTGAAAGGAGTCTCTATAGACGAGCTGAAGGGAGTCTCTATAGACGACCTGAAGGGAGTCTCTAGAGACGACCTGAAGGGAGTCTCTATAGACGACCTGAAGGGAGTCTCTATAGACGACCTGAAGGGAGTCTCTATAGACGACCTGAAGGGAGTCTCTATAGACGACCTGAAGGGAGTCTCTATAGACGACCTAAAGAAAGTCTTTATAGACGAGCTAAAGAAAGTCTTTATAGACGAGCTAAAGAAAGTCTTTATAGATGAGCTGAAAGAAGTCTCTATAGATGAGGTGAAGCAAGTCTCTATAGACGAGCTGAAGGGAGTCTCTATATATACCGTTTAGGCATTGCCGCATATAACTACATATCCGATGTTTTTCATGTTCGTAGAGTATGTTAGTGTTTTTAGGGTACCGATCGTCATATCTCAACTTTCTGAGTCGATCTAGCCCTGTGCGTCCGTTCGTCCATTATAAATTATAAACATAATACACACCACAACTATGGGCCAAACTTCATTAAGTTTTGTATGACAGGTTCTGGTCAAAGAAGACCCTACATTTTTTGTAATGGTCAGTTAATATTTAGGGGATGAAATGGACCAACAACTTAATTTTTGTTTTCTTTTTTGGTGCTTTAGAAGCCAAACTTTACACAGAGAAAGGGGCCTGACCATGGAATAAGCATATATATATATATATTGATGAAGATCGGTTAATATTTAGCGGATCAAATGGATCCAGACATTTGTGTGAAAAATGACAAAATGTGTATTTTATGGAATATATATTTACCCCTAAATAACATAGACCCGAGAAGTTAATAGTACATGCAAGAGGAGTATTTACAAACGGCTACGTATTCTGATGTTATTCAGTAACCCTAGTAAGTATCAGCAAGAGGATTATTTACAAACGGCTACGTATTCTGATATTATTTAGTAACCCTTTACCACACTAGATGGCAGAAATATAGCGCTGATTGCTATGCAATTTTACATTAACTCCTGGTTGATAAGATGATATATAAGGGATGAAATGGTCCTAAAATGTTTTTTGTCAGATTTTCTAGTCTGTCTTGAGGACATTATAAGTCGAAAATCTCAAATGTTTCACGGGGAATGGGATTTGGTCTCCTATTGAGAATGGCTGCTTTGATGATGATCGGACAATATTTAGGGGGTCATATGAGCCAAGACATTTATTTGTGTGTAAAATAAAAAAAAAAATTGAACCTTATGATTTAAATGTTCAGGGTAAGAAATATGAATATGACCTCTAATCGGTCAAGAGAGAGATAATATGAAAAATTATTGTACAGGCTTCAAAATTTCTTTTCGTCAGTCAACAAGTGCTTTCTGTACACCTGTAAAATTTTGCGGGATACAATTAGAACAATTCGTTTTCATGGCACTGTGTTCATGCAATATCGAATATATGCTAGTGGAAGAAATGCCCTAGAGTCCCCTATCTTACGCTATATCACTCAGTTTAAATTCTCTTTAAAAGTCAAAATTCAAACTAGAGGTTCAATTTTCAAAATATGTTGCTGCAATTCCTGTTTAATGTACTTCGTTGGGCTATTAAAGTTTCCTATTCCAAAACCACTGTTTCTACCAAACCAAAAACCATAACTCCACATAAAGTTGCATGCTATCGATGAATCACTCAAATTACTCGAAAATAAAAAACAGAAACAACTACATAAATACACACACACACACAGAGAGAAAAAATAATAATTCAGCTATTAAAAGCAAATACACAGACAAACTCTCGGAAAATTTCAAAAAAAAAAACAAAATATGTATTTTCCTAACAAAACACCCTTGTTGCTGTTGTAAAGAAAGTTTTAATGGTTGTTTATGGCCCCAGAAAGGCTACATACAGACACACCATACATATGTATAGATGTATGTACGACAGGCTGGCTGGCACAAAGTTTTCTATTTTCTTTTTTCTTCATTTTATTATATTTGTTGTTGGTTTGTTGGTTATGTTTTTATCTATTTTTTCTGTTTTGAAGATGAGCCGAGAAATTTCCTACCAGGGCAACTTTCTCTTCTTCGTTGTCGATGTCTACTTCAATGGTTTCTTCTAGTGTTGGATTTCTTCGTCTTCCTTACTTTGTGCAAAAGGATAAAAGGTGGTTGTTTGGCTGCATGCTCCTTCCCACCTACATTAGTCGTCAGTTTTTATCATCAGCCTATTTTGGTGTGACTTTGAGAGCGGAACAAAAGCCCATTATTATTTTACAATATATATACCTCAACCACCCATCCATCCAACCACCCCAACAACAATTAACCACCCACCCAGTTTATCTGTTGGCCCTGTCAGCGATTGGCACATGCTTAAGTTTTCTGGAATTTCACTACCACCATCAATGGAACGTGAACGTAAATTCCTACTAGTCATGCCTCCCAACACATCTATGGCAACTGGATCATTAACAGATATAGATAAAGAGAGAAAGGGAGAGGGGGAGGGAGGAAGACTGAAATACAAACGTTGAGGTATAGAAAAATAACGAATGTTGTTGATAGAGAAAAAAATAAAAATAAAACACCAGCATTTGTATTGATTGTTCGAAACAGCCTTTTAAGTGAGTTCAATGAACTGCACTTGTCCTGCAGTTCATGTCCGAGTGTAAATGTTTTTTGCTCTCTTTCCTTTGGGAAAGTGGTTCCTTTTGGAAAGTGGAAAGTGGTCAACTGTCAGCTATTTGATATCAATAAAATATTCGATATATTCTGGATTTGATTGTTTTTTTGTTTTTCAAGCTATGAAAAAAATCGATAAGACGTCTAAGAAACCAAATGCACCTAATGAAGACATTTTTCCAACGGGTGACAATGCCAGCAATTATATTTAAAAAATAATTTGAAATATAAGAGGACTTTTTTGAAAATATATCTCAAGGACTGCCAAAACCATTGATTCAAAATTATGTATTCAACAAAAACTATTTTGTCCCCTTTGCATTAACCCCTCTCAGATATAAAAAATAGCGATTTTTGTATATCCAGCAGTTCCATTTTAGATTTTTCTTTTATCTCCCCAATACTATCAAAAAGTTTTCATTTCATCGCTGTCTCCATATTTGGAAAGAGAAAAAAAGTCAGCAGGAGAAAGTCCGGTGAATAAAAGGATCAATGTTATCATGGAGCAAAAGCCACGATTGAGTTTTGCGTAATTTTGTGAGGTTTTTACAATTGCTTCAAGCTTCGATCTAGACATGTGTCAAGACAATATTCCTTATTGGCCGTACCACCTTGTGACACACTTCGTCAAAACTTTCAAATTTGAATGATCTTGAAGTGTTTCTTTCCTCTTTGGACGTTCCCATTGCGATGATTAGCCTTTGGTTTCAATGTCATAGCCATACACCCAAGATTGGTTCCACTTCGTAAACGTAGGCGAAGTCCATGAAACGGAGCAATAGCTCAAAATGTAGCAAATTTGGATGCCCAGGACGAACAAACCTTTAAACGGTTTCATTGATCCATGATCCTAATATTAAAAAATTAAGATTTTGAGACTTCAACACAACCTTTTTTTACAAATAATCGTTGAACAAACATTTATTTATTGATGTGTGGAAGTAAAAATAAGCTATTAGATGTACGGTGGACGAAAATGGTTCAGAATGATTCGCCTTCTCTTATTAATTTCTATGAAACGAATTTTGGCGTATCCTTAGTATTCGTCTCCTATGTTGCTTAAGCGCAGCAATCGCCACATTAGAAGTTTTTGTTATAATATAGACCAACCGATTTATGTGGTCCTCATTGTATTTTCCAAACCCAAATAGCTATAAGTTTTCTTTTCAGCTTATTGATGGGTAAAAACCAACCATTCGAAATAATTTATTGACATACCTCCCATATTTATACCCTACACAACTATGTTGTCACGGTATTATAGCTTTGTGCAGCCCCAAGAATTTGAAACGTCGCGAAATATTGGTTCTAGATCCACCTTCAAGTATACCGATCGACATATCTCGACTAACTGAGTCGATCTAGTCATGTGTGTCCGTCCGTCTGTCCATTATAATTTGTAAACACGGTACAGTTCACAAATTCACGAAATTTTGAATGTAGGATGGGTTCTGGCCAATGAAGACCCCTATTGTTTTTCGAAAAGATCGGTTAATATTTAGGGGATGAAATGGACCAAAAACTGAATTTTTGTCCGTTTTTCTGGTCGCTCCAGAGGCCGCAATTATGGCCCAAACACCGCGTGCATGGAGAAGGAGATAGGACCAGAGAATAAGCATGCATGTTTTGATAAAGATCGGTCAATATTTAGCGGGTCAAATGGACCCTGACCTTTGTGTGAAAAATGACAAAATTTTATTCTACAGCGTATATACTTGCTCCTGAAGGACATATACCCGAAAAGTTGACAGTATATCCATGAAGAGTTGTTGATGATACCAATTATTTGGCTGTATGTACTCTGATGTGGGAGTTATACGTAATTAGGTAAAGGAGACTATATGGGCAATATTGCCAATTTTTTAATATTCCATTTTCAAAAAATCAGCTTTTTTGTTTTTGTGGCACATCAATGATTTTTGGTGCACATACAGAGAAAAATGTTCTGACTCCGAAACCGTTCGCGATCAAATTTTTGGTTGATGCGCGCAAAAGTTATCGAGGTTTTAATTTTGGGCATAAGAAAAAATCTTAAAATTACGCCGTTTATTATATTGACTAAAAACGTTGATATATATCTTCCTCCGTAAAATAAGAATATGAATATATTATAATAATCGCGATAACGTTTCTCATCTTCGCGAAATATGAGAAAAATAAAAAAATATAGGAGATTACATCAATATTTTCATTATATTAATGACATACACACACCTAAAAATTAATTTAAAAATATCTACATAATCTAAACACCATGGTGAATCAAATGATATCAAAATCACACAAGTCCGTGTAGCGGTTTGTAAATCAAAGCGACAACAAAACAAGATTTTGAGGAAAAATATTTGTTTTTGGTTCGAAAAAATAATGTCATCATATATTTTTTTTTTTTTAATTGTATACAAGAAATTTCAGAAAAAAATGTTGGGGTTATTCTGCTAGTTTACCCGAATTTCGCCGAAAAATTGACATATATAATAATCATTTTTTGTGTATAAGTATACGCCTTGCGGATTATATCAAGACCCTTCCGATAAATCTTAGAATTCTATAAATAGGAATAAATCTTAAAATAAAATAATATTATGAAATATACATTTTAAATTGCGTCTAAATCGCGTAATTCTCAAAATCATTTGATGCGCATGCGGTTTTCAGGAAGTACTGAAGTTTATCTTCCAATCCATATATATTTTGCGAAATTTCATTTGACGGCTAAGATGTGCCGCACGTTACATTGAAGTACCCAAAAAATCGTAAAACGCGAATAATTTCCGAAAACACCATATGCCATTAACGCGCATCCGATTTCGGTGTGCACCCTAAAAAAATACATCGATCTATACCATTTCAATGTGGTCCATTAAGAACCATGGATGTGCCAGCACAATCTATTTTTGAGATAAATTGCGTACATCTCTCTTTCGGCTGAAGTTTTTAAAGTTCTCTTTTCGAAAAAGATCAAAATCCGTATGAGGTCATTTATTGAAGCGGAAATGATACACAGAAAACGCAAATAAATCCGCGATATTTTCAAAAACATTTTTTGCCAAATTTCGTGTTTTTGGAAGGCCAGTTCCCGCCGTTCTAGTAGATGGATTTTCACGAAGAAGATTTTATATCATCCGAAACGGAAAAAACCTTATTGATCGCGGGTACCCATATCATTCAGTTGACAGATCTAAAAATTTGGCCCGAAAAATAGGTTTTTTAGAAATTTGATCGCACAAAATTCGCACCTTCGGATGAGTATTACTCTGAAGCTGTGCATGCTACATACACAAAATACATATCAAATTACGCAGATTCGCGACTACAATAATCGTATAATCGATTTTTAGAAATTCCTGTTCGCGTATTAATGCTAGAACTAAAATTCAAAAAACACTCAAAATCGAGCTTCAAAATATCAGCATCATTTAAAGGTAGATACAGTGAAAATTTTGAAAAATTATACATAAGGGGCGTAGTCCCCATTTTGTTGGCTTCTAGTTTTATTTTGACACGAAGACCGTGCAATGAGTGGCTTAGTCACAAATCGATAGAGAACATAAAAAAACTGGTTCGCCTCAACGTGTTTTTACACATTTTTTTACATTAAAGTAGACACAGCTTCCACCAAAATAATGTTTGGAGGTCAATATCATGAACAGTTTGCAACGACAGATCAATTAACCCAAAACTATTCACATTTTTTCATATACTTAAGTAGTTCCCGAGCCCATATACATAGTACTACTATTACTTCATTACAGGCGGGAATATCGCGCTGATCGCTTTGAAATTGTAAAGAAAGTTTCGATTATGATCAAGGACAACGTCTATAGTTTTCGGTGAAGTTGAGATTTCATTTTGAGATTTAATTTTGTCAGATTTTCTAGTCGCTCTAGAGGCAATTATTATATGCAGAACATCGCATATTTTACAAGGTGAATGGGATGTGACAAATACTTAGAGCGGCTGTTTAGATGATGATCGTTCAATATTCCAAGGGTCAAATCAACCAAAACCTAAAGTGACCAGTTTTTTATTTTATGGCGTAAAAATTCACTTCAAGAAAAAAATGGAAAATATGCCAGGGTTACAAAGTGGAGCTGTTGACCTATAATCGATCAAGAGGGTGCAAATATCAGGAAATATTGCCTAGTTTCAGAATTTAGAACCGCAGAAAGTTAGAGTTTCGTGGTAGTTGTGTAGGGTATCATATGGTCGTCCGACTATACTGCTCCGCTCACTGGTTTTAAAATAAAGTTAAAAACATATTTTTTGAAACTACGAAATTTTCAAAGGAAAGTAGAGGAATTACAGAATATTTTTTAAGGAATATCAGTTCCAATGACTTGAGCAGTATAGTCGGACGGGAGCGACCATATGGTACACTACAAAACTATCGTGAAACTCTAACTCTCTGCAAATCTGGGTAATATTTGGCAATATTTCCACCCTCTTGACCGATTAGAAGCTAACAGCTCTTTTTTCTTACCCAGACATATTTTCCGAGTTTTGTTTTACTGGAGTGAGCATTTATGGCATAAGATACAATTCTTTTTATTTTACACAAAAATTGATGTTCGTCTTATAATTGTAGCCTATAGAGTGGCTTGAAAAAACACAAAAAATAAGTTTTCGCTTCATTTTACCTCCTCTGATCACCATCGACAATCATAAGCGTCATCCTTGACCATAAACCGAACCTCAAACAAAAAATCCCAGCCATCAGCACTATATTTCCGCCCTCTAGGTAATACCAATCAATATCAGAAAAGGTAGACCCGTGTAAATATTTATGACTAATTCCCACATTCGAGTAAATACAACGTGGATTTTTTACAACTCGATGCTTAGCTTTTTGTTTAAATGACCGTTAAATTTTTTAGCAATATTTTACATAGACTTTTGGAGACATAAATTTCGATTTTTTAGAACATTTTTTTCGGAAGCAATTCTCAGCATTGAATGAAGATTTTAAATAATATTTAAAATTATTTGTAAACTTTAAATTAAAGATTAATCCATATACTAAAAGTAGTCTAAGGGCCCTTACAGTTCACACCCCCCGATTTGCCCTTTTCCTTCAAACTAACACTTACCTGTTTATAATATTGGTTTTAATTTAATTCAGCATATATTGGAGAAGGTCTGAAATATTGCTTCGTTCCATATATTGTCGTTTACTCCCGAATAAAATTTATCCCCTAGTATATGATTTATATACCCCCCACAGCAATGCAAACCACTTAAACTACATCAACCCTAAACAAAAAAACAAAGAACGAAACAAAACAAACACTCAATTCCCTTACTTTACCTTTCATTAAATTTCTCAACAATTTAAATTCCCATTTTCTTTAGTTATCCAACGCTCTGTTCAATTCCTGGTTGGGATTGTTAGATGACTGGATGAATGAATGAATGTATTACCGGAGGAATTTCTCAAGTTCTCTTCTTTCTTGTGCCTGTATCCTTTGTTGGGTTCGTTTTTTTCCTCTTCCTCTTTAGTTCGCCTGCTTTATATTTTCCTGCAATTTTCAATTTCAATGCAGAGAAGACACTTAAAAACGCAACAGGAGTACTGCACAAAAAATATCAAAAAACTGGGAGCAGTGGGTTCTGTGAATGATGAAATGATGAAAAAATGGAACAGGAATAAATAGGCATTTATGTGCTATTCATTTATTCAATGGAAACACTTATTGGACAACAAATGAATACGGAATTGAATTTAAGAGTCCTTACTTCTTTTGGGTAAATTGGTGCAGATGCTTTTTTTAGGATTGCCAGATTTAAGAAAATTATTAAAAAATGAAGTAATAGGTGGCAATATAGATGATTCGATCTGACGGCGAAATTTATTCTTCTATTTGTAGTTTTCAATCCAATTTTCCAGCAGGGTTATGAAAGAGTAAAATCCTACCTTACAAAAAATGTTCAAATATAATTTTTCCATTTTTTTCTAAAATTTAAAGTCCAAAATTATTTCAAATGAAAATTAATACAATTTCTTTTTTATTATTAATTCTTTTATGGCAAATTGAATTTTGCCCCCAAAAAAGTCTGGCAATTATGTTAAACTCGAACAGATAATGAATATATTTCCCTTGCAAAAGAATTTATTAACACAAAACTTATGGTGGTGAATGTGAAAAAGTTGCTATTAATAAAAATGATATGATGCGTATAATGAATAATTAAATTTCACTTATGAAAGAAGTTTCAAATT